>NC_025999.2:9846949-10146949 GCF_000442705.2 Elaeis guineensis | reverse complement strand
GGTTTCTTTAGCATTCTTCAATCTTGAAGTCAGTTTTTAATTGATCGTCTTAAAATTCTAAGGCTCAATATAATTTCACCTCTAGGCTAAGTAGTACTAGAAACATTCAGTTCTCTATCTCTATATAATTGAACCATCTTATAGACAGGCATATGACCTCTAATTTTTATCATTGTTTCTCCAAAATAAGTATAAAGTTTCATGCTGTTTTTATATGCGTAACCAGTGTCACCAATATAAATATTTTGGCAATCATTTGTTTTTCACCATGCACCAAATAAAATAACTCACTATTTTAACATTTTCCTAACAAAAAAGAAAAAATAACACTGCACAAAATATAAGTTATATTTCATCCATGAAAACTATATTGGATGACTAAAATACAAGAGTTCAGCACTAGACACACAATGCTTAATACCATTTTAGTTCTGTCCAAGAATTTGTCTGAATATATAGCATGATGTGTTCATTGGTCAGAGCATTATCTTTCTGTCCAGCAATCTTGTTCGCTAGTCAGTCCATAGTACAGATTAACTCTCATAGTTCATTGTTTGTCCAACAGGTACCAGTAATATCACTGTGGAAACTGCGATCTATAGATCTCTTGGCATGAAGTTGCTGGAAAGACAGCGCATAGTCTCATGGAAAAAGAGTAAGACATTGGAGGCACCAGGTATTGATCATGTACAGAAGGGGACCAACTGTCATCCCCACCCAAACCCATGTGCTTATGATCAAGATGTACCTGTAACTCAAGAAACCAGCTGCAAATTTCAGCTTAAAAACTTTATCTAACTAAAAGACGCTAGTAATTTTAGCGGGAATTAATTATCTGAGTACTATGTGAGTTCAGAAAGTGCATCAATAAAGCCTACCATAAGACTCACAAATTACATATTAAACATTCAGGGAGGATTATAGAAAGAGAATCAAGTTTTCTAATCATGAATAAGAATGTGAAGTATTCTGGTTCCCAAAGATCAATATTGGAACTGTCATTGATCTTGTTAGTTGACTACTTACCATAACAAGAAGCTTACATCTTTCTTAAACCACCATGCCTAACATAAATCAGGTTTTGGGATGATGAAGTAACATTAAGGAGTTTCTAATATAACAAGACATTAGGATTTGATAAATAACTCACAATGCTTATCAGTTCAGAAAAAAGTGCATTCACGCACGCACGCATATAGGAAAATGTAGGATGATACCAGAAGATTTACTTAACTGAGAAAGTCCAACAATCATTGGAGAAGTCTTCCAATAGGTCAAAGACCTCTTAAACTTGGTGAAAATCTGAAGAATAATATGGTTTGCCCCATTGAACCAGCCAGTGTTTTGAAAACCACATGGGTGATCAAACAAATGGCTTCCAAGTGCTCATACAGCACTACGTATGATGCAACAATCATTGACGTGGAAGTGATAACTACATACAAATCACATGCACACAACCACACGGACGGACGCATGCGCGCAGAGAGAGAGAGAGAGAGAGAGAGAGGACTACCTCAATGTCATCTCCTTTGACTAGGTCTTGGACGTGAGTCGCCTTGTCAAGTTCCTCAGTACTATAGTAGCTTGCACTCATTTGCATAGGTGGTGATGTGCCATAAATGGAAGCAAACAGGCCAACACCATCCCTGTTTTGTAATGCTACCCATCGTACATCTGCTCGACCAGAACACTCACCAGGAAAAATGTAAGGTACATGCATATCTTCTACGGTACTTTCATAAATACCAACATGGGCTGCTGCTTTCCGATCTGGATAACATTCGAATGGTCCTTTCCCATACCAGGTCACATGATCTAATGATTGGTCAACATGGAATACAACCCCAACACGAGGAAGAGGAGGAAGATTATTCTTAGGATTTATATTGTATTCAATTATCAGATCACCAGTTTCATAGATCCAGTAACACACATCAACTCTGAAAAGAATGTAACTTGAATGTTCATGCTCGTTGAAACCTCCAGAACCCCGCAGGATCTCTTGATCCCTGGAAACACCAAAATATACAGCTGATACCTGAACAGTACAATCTGTCAATTCCTTTATGGAGCAGTGCCCTGTATGAAATGAGACATTATCTAGGCCGGCCACCTTCCACTTGGAGGCATAGCTGTTTGGACCTCCTCCTTTGTCGTTGTCAGTAGGTGCTCGCCAAAAGCAGGGAAGTATGCCCTGATTTATAAGTAGACACCCTTCAACCTGTAGTTCATCAAAATCTTAAGTGCTCTTTTCTTAATCAACCAAAAAATTTCTGGATAAAATGGATTGTATGGACACGATTGCAACCGAGGATGCCTGATACAAAACCCAAGTTCCACAGAAAACAGACGCAATATGGCCAATCAGTTATCAACTTTTGTAAAGGCAGGGCCATTCTTTAAGGCATTTGTTCATATGAAGAAAGGAGATATGGACATAATTCAAAAACATCTTTTTATGGTTACCAAGCGACCTTTGAACACTTCATCACTGGTGCCATGTTGTTGCTGCATGAACAATCATATTGTGCTGAAAAAGATGTGCCATAGCAATCAATGAATAGCATGGTGGCCCACCCTATCTCTGTGGTGCAAGAATAAGCACAGGAGTGTTCATTTTATCACTGACATTCATGATCCTACACCTCATGATGATTAACTGTACCTTCATACAGATTAGCACTGGTGCACAATGGAGAAGAGAAGGTTTAAAAGCCCAAAAACTACAACTGAAGAATGTAGAAAAACCTACTAGAATTACTAGAACCTTCCTCCCTCCCTCTAACCATAGCGTTATACGCTATGGAAGGTGTGGCCATGTCACGTGCCAGCCTGTGTTTTGGGGCATGACACTTCCATCCACGATTAAACAAAGTTAATCTGGGCAGACACTAAAGAAAACTCAGCTTTAAGATCCACAAAATGAATTACCTTGAGATTTTAATTTGCAAAGCTGATCTAAGAGCTTTCCGCACAGATTACTGAATTTTTTCAAAAAAAATCCATAAAGTTCTAGAATACAGAGTATAGACATTCTCCAAAACACAGAAGATGATTATGAAAACTATCAGTAAAACAATTACCTTCCAACTTTCAATTGTTCCAGTGCAGGTGTTAAGTTTTATCTGCCAGACATTCTGATTGCTAACTGTTAAAATATCACCAACATACTCAGAAAGTAGGGTTTTGCTTTTTGTCAAGTTGATGACCTGAAAAGGATGACACTCAATTTCAGAATCCAACAAACAGTGATATTAAGAACCTGAATAGGGATCTGCAGAACAAGTACATGAGGACTGGATTCACTTTTGGCGAGTAAACATAGTTGAGTAGAAGCAAGGACATGACCATCCTCTGCCCATCGTGTTGAATGTTTTAGTTTTGCAGTTATTGTTAAGAATATCTCTGTTGCTGAACATGATTTCCAAAGAGAATACCATGGGGATGATTTGAATTCAATATCATAACTACTTTGAGGTGCCATTACAGGGAGGTCAAGTATCCCAGAACCCAGGTTGCATCCATCTCCATGAAGAATCCAACTGAACTCTGTAGTTTGTGTTGTGTCAAAAAAGTGTTCATTAACTATCTACAAAATAAACAAAGAGCTATTCAGTACCTGATTGTGAGGGGAAAGTTTAAAAAATTAAAAAATAAAAAATGATGGCATCCAAGAAGGTTATATGAATACCAATCAGGGAAATACCTTAACTGTGCTATCCATTAAGAACACCTTTATGGGCTGATAGACATATTTAACCTCTGAAAATAATAAATCTGCAATCAGTAAGGATAATATTTTGATGCCTAAAAATCCTTCACACACACAATCACCTGACTGGCCCCCATGTCTAATGACCATAATAGTGGGCAAGTTAAATATAATTTCAATAATTTCAAATGTAAAGAGACAGATTAATTTTTAATTACCATGTAGAGCAGGGTGAGGAGTTCGATCTGGCCATGTAAGGCCATTCAAACAGAAATTTAAATCATTGGGTGTATCTCCAAAGTCACCTCCATATGCCCAATATTTACGTCTATCACTGCCCTCCTTCAGCAGGCCCTGCATGAAAAGTAATAAAAGTCATATGACACAACTAACACTCTGCACTTTAGTTCAACAGAGCAATGTTCCATTCAAAACGAAAATGACTATAATGAGAAAGCTGGGGCATACTCAAATATGAACAAGTATTACTCCTTATTCTATAGTTAAACAGCACAATGTTGTCGCCTGAAAAAGGAGTATGACTACAACGAGAAAGCTAGGAAACAGCACAGTATCAAAAGATAATGTATTGAAACAACTTAATTCATTATAAATTGTTCTTTGCAAGCTCAAAGAATTCAGGACAAACTATATTTTATAGACTCGGATTTTTTGAAGTAGGCAAGCCAGAAATGAGTTTGTTGATTTATTCAGCTGAAAGAAGTTGAAGATCATCTCTTGCAGCATTTTCTGAATATATTACGAGAGTATAACAATTACTTAAGGCAATACAATTAACAAAGTGGCAAATTGACCTCACTTTACCGAGCAAAATCAATTTTTGTAATACACCATTGATCTGAGTTTACACCTGGGAAAACAAATGCAAACATTTTCCATTATATATTTTTGCACTTGAAGTAAAAATTTATATTTTCAAAACATGAGCTTGACAAAATATAAATCACTGTCTCCCGATTTTGGTTGTTGTTCCTAGTTCTGCATACAAATGAAACAAAACTCCACTGCAGGCTATATTCCCCACCCCACTGGAAAGCACATATCAACATGAGTTTTAGCTTGAATCGTATATTTCTTCCCAGTAACCCCTCACATTGCAGAATCAAACATAAAATTATAAGTGTCTTTATGGATTATTTTAAATAAATAAATAAGATTTCAACTGAATGTTTTTAAGTAATTTCTTCTTCTAAAAGTTTGATACAATTTTAAAACATTTCTTCAATTTTTAAGCAGCAGAAATGTAAAGAGATACAGCTGAGCAGCGAAATGATTGTAAATAGAATCGTTATTTATTATTATACCAAGTTCAATAAGTATGTTTCAGTGGAGAGTGCCAGCTTTGACTTGTTAAAGTAACTGGGGTTTGGGTTCAAGTCCTGTCTTCACAAGAACTAATAATCTCAATGGATTTTGATGAACCTTTCCCTTCTTCTTCTCAACAAAAAAAAAAAAAAAAAAAGGAAAGAAAGAAAAAAAAAAAGAAACAAACTGTCACAAAATAATTTGTATTTGCAATTGGAAACAATATAAGAGGATTACAAATCTACCTAGATAACCTTGTAGAAATTTCAATAAACTTTCAAAAGCACAATGCCATGTGATAAAGGGCAAGGGAATATGGTCAAATGACTGCAATGCAATTAGTTCTTACATTTGTTTGTTGCAATCCTCCACAAAATATTACCATAAAATAATTTAGAAGTCTAAGAATGGAGATATAATAAGCTTCCTTTAATTTGTAGCTAAAAACCATTCTATATGATAAGCTTCCTTTAATATGAGACAACTAAGACAAGCCAACATGACAACTTAATTAATGTCGCCACTTATTTTAAAAGTGATTTTTTCCAAATTAACTTGATCATAATGTCCCTCCTGTACTCAACCATTCTAAACAGCCTATGATTCCACATTAGGTGATTAGAAACTCTTTTCAAATATCTTCTTCTTTTTCACTGAGGATTTTAGTTCCCACCAGACATGATAAAATAAAAAAAGTTTCATCTTACATTGGACTAAAAGTTGAACATTAAGGTAACATTTAAGCCTTTTCAAAATACTACTATACAAGGTTCATAGTCTCCATACCAGATCACATACCAGTAGGATATTGGCACGATACAGTTCTGGTATTGTATTTTATGATACCAAGCCATACCACCATTTTTTCTGTTTTCAAGGTTTTTAAGCTTCCTTTATTTTATCTTTTGGGTGGGAATTGGGTATTGTGAGTTCATTTTTGATGTTTAAATGTAATATAGTTTAATTTTTTTATGTTACACTCCTAAAGAATATGACTACATAAGTCAAACTAACTAATTGAAACGTAAAATACTTCCATTAAAAAATTGAAACACAACATACATGCATTTTTTTCAATTCCAAGTTTATTAGAGACCATGAAATCATGCCAAAATTTTGGCATGATTTCCCATTTTCCCCATTCTTTTTCAATTTCTACCCATTTATAGGATGCAATTAAAAAAAGAAAATAGAAGAGGGAAATACCTGAATCATAGGAACAACTCACCCTTCCACTCTATCCCTTTCTCCTCTCCTCTCTCTCCTCTCTTACCCTAAAACAAAGGGGAAAAGGGGTGCTAGATCCCTTTCACCCCTAATTATTGATGCCTGAACAGATATGTAGCTCTTACCAGGCCGAACCATGCGGAACCAAGTGATTCGGCCTGGTAAGGATCAATTCGCACTAGTTCAGGCAAAAACCTGTGCCAAGATTACAGATTGTCCAAAATCATAGTCCATATGATACGACATGTACTGAATCGGGTAGTTCGATACAGTATTGCAGTACTGAATTAGATATGAGCTTCCTATAGTAACGGCAATATATGTAGAACATTTAAAATGAGTTGTTAACCTCTATATTTTTACTACAAATTTTGTTTTTTTGATTGGTAATGTGTAAAACAATTGTTGCAATGTTAATCAATATGATCACCCTTCTTATGTTAGTACAATGAATAGCATTTATTTTCTCAGAGTGTGAGACAACTTGAAAATATGTAATGACTACAATCACCAAAGGTATATAGAATGATTTGTCATTCAAGATTTCCATGGATTAGCTGGAAACTATTTTGTCTATACACTGTAGAAAAGTAGTCAAAGTTTGTCCATATATAATGAAAAACTGAATAATTAGACTAGCTTGATAAATAAGTTGCAAATATTTTCATACGTTGCACATCTCTTCCCACTTGTGTACTCCAACTATTGGAACAATATGGAGGCCATGATGGTCCTTGACTAGGCCAGACATGATGCGCGATACTTTAATCCCTATTAGCATTTTCATGAGATATATCACATTGGATTGTCCCACTAATATATACTATTATTGGATGTTATACTCGTTAAGAGGGTGTCAACTAGCACGGCTGATAAAGTCTGTGTGTGTACCAAGGACATGGGTTCAAGTCCCACCCTCACCTTGATTTTGGCTAGGCTTTTCCCAATCCTAGTTCTCATAATGAAGAACATGTCATACATACTAAAAAAAGAACTATCAATCTGTAGATAGGCTTATCATTCTAACTCAAACCAAAAAACTAGACTAGAAATATTAGTCTTTAGTCAATATATAAGACAAGAATAAGTCTATGGAAGTATCGAACCCTCTTTATTTGCCATGTTTAACCACCTTTGTCTCATTTGTGGTTGCTGATCCAACTTGATCTTTGGTCTATTTTATGCTAGGTTCGCCAAACTGTCCCGACCTGCTTGGGTTCAGGGAATACCATACCAAACTAGCCAAAAACTGGGATGGTTCAGACTTTAGAAATGGGGCAGAGGGGAATAGGTCTGAACAAGGCCAAATAAGGACGAACTGATCAATTCTATCTAGTTTCAAGAAGTTTTGATCAGTTCACTCATGTAGAATTGAGCCGCTCAAGGGCTCTAAAATACCTTAGATACCTCCTCTGCACACCCCCCTCCTCCATCACTCATGGTGGCATTGCAGCTTCCTCCTTCCCTCTCCTCTTCCACTGCCCATGTAGGACCCCTCCCTCACCAAATCTGGTAGGCTGCCTCCTTCCCCACTTCCTTTCTCTCCCTCTCACTACCTCAGTCTACCTGCATGATCCAACAAAAAAAACCTTAAAAACCAAAAGAATAAAAAAAATAAAAATTTATTTTGGCTAAACTCGCATCTGACCAATACCTTGCTATGTATCATATGTCGGTATGGTATGGTATTGTACCATACCGACCATTACCTAATTGGTACTGGTCATTGTATGTGTTCAACAAACATTAGTTTATGTGACTAGTCTTAGATGTGAAGAATTCATTAAGAAGTTCGGTGATGACTATTGTTGTTCTCAATCAATTCTGATGGGTCAAATAAACATCTTAGAGCTTGATGATATGCTTAAGTGTCTAATAAAAATGTTTGAGGCACTCTTCGAATTCAAATAATGCTGCTCAAGAGAAACCAAGTGGATACACACATGCACATCAATGCCCAATGTCCTTTCACGTTCGAAATGTAGCATTATACTACTTGGTAAGTGGTTCATGGTTGTCCAACTATGCTAGTTGATACATGGTAGCTTCCATCTTCCATTTATGTTTTCCTCCACTTAAAGTAATATGCATCAAAAATCGAATTAAAATAAAATAATAAAGCATTGTTTAATGTAAAAATTAACAGAAAATTTTGTAAGAGATACTGACTTCAACCATCCAATTATGTAAGTAGGATAACAATGTACCTGGTCAACCCAATCCCAAATAAAACCTCCTTGGAGACCAACTGTGCCGTCAATAGCTTTCCAGTACTCATGAATATTCCCATTACTGTTTCCCATTGCATGTGAATACCTTAAGAAGAGAAAGAAATTTTAGTAACAACAGAACAAATTGAAAAACGGGAAGGCAAAGGAAATGATGATGACATACTCGCACAGAATAAGAGGTCTATCTTCAAAAGGGTCTCCAGCGACTTTCAACATGTCCCATACACGCATGTACATAGGACATACAATATCTGTTGATGATGTTCTGGAGCCACCTCCTTCATAATGCAAGAGCCTTGATGAGTCTTTTCCTCGAATCCAACCTATATTTAGGTATTTGATCAGACATCATTTAGATAAATAATAAAAGAATGGTTACTGAAAATCTTGACTTACCAGCCAGAGCAGAATGATTAGGTCCATATCCAGATTCATTTCCCAAGGACCATGCAATAATGCATGCATGGTTCTTGTCCCTCTCGACCATGCTAATGACGCGATCCAACATGGAGCTAGCCCAACTCGGTTCTAATGTAGGATGTTTGAAATTGCTAGAAAGATCAAAACCATGCGTCTCGATATTGGCTTCATCTATCATGTAGACACCAAAAAGGTCACACAATTCATACCATCTTGGATGTTGAGGGTAATGGCTATTTCTTACAGCATTGATATTGTTTTGCTTCATTAGAACCAAATCCTGCAGGAAATACACATACATGTGATTGTCAACAAGACAAACAAAGTTTATCTGGTTTATAAATGTCATTTGCTACTCATCAATGTTATTCAAGCAATAATAAATGCAAAAGAATACCACCTTAATCATGCATGCCTCCAAATTTGTCTTTCCTGTACGTGGATGATGCTCATGTCTATTTACACCATGTATTACAACAGGAAGCCCGTTCACAAGCATCTGTTTTGGAGCTCGAGATATTTGCCGTATGCCGACTTGGCATGATTCACAATCCAGTAGCTTCCCGGATGCATCTTTTAGAACGAGGACAAGAGTATATAAATTTGGCTGAAAAGGGAAGATCACAAGCAAAACAGATAATCTTTAGACATGTGGATGAAATATCTTAGCAACATTCAAGAAGAATATGGTGCTCAAAAGAAATATTTTCTGTTGAAGATGTATAACAAAATAAACAAATCTCAAATAGATGCAAATAAAGAGAGAGAAATTTCTTAGCATCTCCTAGCATAAGTGTTTCTCTTAACTCAAGTTCCTAAGCAAGTTAAGGGATACAATTTATGTTGATCAAGGAGTTTTTTCCAGATATTTGCTAAATAATCTGTTGTATTATGCATATTGGGCTGTTTTTTCTTCAATTTTATTGTTATTAGGCCTTTATTGGATCCATACAAGCCCAAGCTTACATTGTATTTGACAAGCCACTTATCAGGGGATTACTGTTTGCCCTAATTAGAAACTGGCCCATTATTTTTTAAAAGGGCTGATAACACACGGATCAGTTAAGTCCATGCAGCATCCTTCTCATAACTCCTCTTCATCTTCTTTCCCTCATCTCTCTCTCCCAACTTGTCTTCTCTCTTCCATTCTTATTCTCTCTCACCACCATATCTTTTTATTCTTATTCTTTTTTCTTGTTGTTTTGATACCATTACATGGTATCATAGCTCAAGTTACTAAAGGTCATCAGTTCAAATCTCCTCAAGTTCAGTTATTTATTTAATTATCCCAAGTTATTTGAAATCTTGACACTTATCTGTCTTTTAACTCGTTTGTCCTCAGCCAATTATTCCTTCATATTCATGCTCTAGACCGCATGTGAGTGGTGATTCATACTAAGCCTGATATATACTGGTGACTCATTTCCAACATCTTAGGCTTTGGCAAACACGATCTTTGGTCACTTGGTTATTAACAATTTAATACCCCATCATTCATGCTGATACCAGTGTCCCACCAAATCAAGTGAAAGCATGATCATACTAACAACATCTATACCTATAGAGTACTAAAATCATATGATGCCATCATTTACTGTCACCAATACTGAAACAAAATACTTTAAAAATATTCAAATACTGACTCCAAAACTGACAGCCAGGTATATTCTTATCTAAAATTATAAAAAATTGTCCTAAAACTTAGAGGTGATAAATAATTGGATTTTCTTTACTATTTCAAGTTTACTATTCTTGAACCCAAAAAATGATTGCATTCTGTATTACCACCTTTTTTGTATATCCTTTTTAATAGTCAACAAATATGGTCATTTGTCAATATGTCTATTATGTGCTGCATCCATGTCTATGTCCACCCTGGGTCAGGTTTGCATGGTTTCTTTAGTCTACTAGAAGTATTGGTTTATCATGCATGCCAAGCTTCGAATGCTTGGAATAAGATTAATCTATTGGGTGGCTTGAGTCCCTGTCACTTGAGATGAGATTCCTCACATGCTCACTGGACCAAAGTCTTGGCCTCTCCACTTTCCCCTCGAGATGATAACCATGAAACCCAAGACTTCCAGCAGGCTGTGATTTGAGCTTCATATGTACCACATCATAAGAAGTCAGATCCATCTTTCTACTGTTATCTCCACTGTTAGACCACCCTGCATTATCATAAAGTGTAGCTTCCATGGTTAAGCTGGAAAGATTGACATCCTCAGAATTTTCCCGCATCACATCAATTTTAATTTCAACCTGTACACATAGCAGGAAAAACAAGAAAGAAGCAATCAGATACCATGCTCTAGTTCTAAACATCCAAGTCAGATAAAACTGCATATTAGCTATGCATGATAGAATTTAAGTTTTGCACAAGGAATGATAGTTCTTGCCATTATTTGCTGAGATATCTAAAGAAAGCAAGCGGGAATAGCCATTTATGGAAATCAAAACTATTACTTGGGGAATCTAAGAGTAGATAAGTAAAACAATGAAAGGATTTTTGCACATGTGACAGTAAGTGACACTGTATCCTGTTTCAAAGAAAATGTGCCCTGTAGACCATGACCTGATAAATTCACTATAGATTTCCTGGAAGCAAGTAGCAGATTTAGGATGAATTGCATTTATTTCAACAAAATTTGGACCCAGTGTTTGGAAACAACTCATCTTCCCCCAGATTCTCGAAATTTCAGTATGTTGATGAGTTGATTGAAGCTAAATCAAATGTAATGTAGTATCTATAATCTGAAAAAAAATAAGATGTCTTATATAAAGGCACAGGCTACAATCAACATTTACAAAAACAAAGAGTTTTACTATAATATAAAAGCCATGTTATTAATACATATTTCAAAAAAAAATGATATTTTTAGTATACGGTATAGATGGCTCGAGTTCAAAGAATCAATCTGGAAGTAAGGTTTAGTCAAAGTCATCAGAACCCACTGTTCATGGATGAATAACCATTTTGATTTGCATCAATCAGTTGAACTACAAAAGAAGAAGAAAATTTGTGTACACCAAGAAATTCACATATAGTATAGTATCCTATGGTCTTTTGTTTCTAGACATCTGGAGTGGCCATTCAAATATAACAGTGCACAATTATCATCAAATAGTGGCAATCAAGGTATGCCCAACAGTCTTTAATTGACTGCTGAGGTACAAAAATGATGCTAAGCTGAGAGCTCCAGAAATTCAACACCAATGCCATGTAAATCTGTGTTCTTTATCTAATACCCAATCACCATTTGAGGGATGGGGTTTTGTCCTTCTAAGTCCTACAATTTAAGGTATAGGTAGGGACATCTACCTTTGTTTCAAAAATATTTGAAACTTGAAGAAAAAAAAAAAAAAAGGAGGAGGAGTCGAATAAGCATACTGTCGAGACTCGAGACATCTTGAAGCAACTGCTTATGCAATTGTCTGATTGTAGCATTGAAGTCAAAAAGATTAGCCGCAAATAAAATGCAGGAAAATTACATAAAAATTAACTCTTAATATGCAGTTTTAGCATTAAATTTTCAATGAAATGGGAACTGTATTGTGGAGAAAAATTACCTGCACATCAGCTGAAAGAAACTTTTCATCCAAATTTGATGTGAAGAAGTAATCTGCAATAAACACCTGCAAATCCATTTTTTTCCTAAACAATTATAAAAAAATATCTACAGAGTTAAAAAAAAATAGCAGCATGCATGACATCTCAAACTAAAAATACAGCAACATCAACAATGCAACAAGAAACACGTCAATGAAAGCATTACGTTTACAAGCATGAAACTTTCTTCTGTCATGAATTAAGAACCTCTAACTGTAGTAGTTGTAATCTCAGGGGTTCTTAAGGCTGTCTCTACAGTTATTTTAAATTGAAGTGCTTAAGCAAAGGTTCCTAGCCTAGCAATTTGTCCTTGTTGAGGTACTTGAAAAAAAACCATACTGCCTTTTCTTCTGCACCAGTGGCTAGAAGAGTTTAGAGGTGAGCTTGATACCATATTGACTGGTCCCTTTCATCTGGTGTGTCCTCAAGAGCCTCGAAACAGAAACCTAGAACAAGAAGCAAACTAACTGGCTAGACAAACTGGGAACCATGTTTCTTTATGTGGAATGTTCAGGACAATAGATGGGATGGTGGCCTGAGAAAATAGCTGACTGGATTGCCCATCTAACTCCCAACAAAACCAAAAAAATTTGCATGAGGATAAATATTCCATGTTTTTCAGATGCTTCATTTTATTTTCCATTAAGATGGTTTGTTTAAGGAATCAAATCAGCTTGCAGGTGCAGCATGGGCTATGCGGGACTCAAACCTCAACATCATTCAGGGTAGTGCTTTTCCATACAGGGCTTCAGATTTAATCCTAAAAGAAATACTTGATATCCTGGCAGTGTTCCAGAGCTCTAAAGTCACAACCCTGGATATTTGCACCTAATTCTGATTGGAAAGTCTTAATTATCTTGGAGGCCACTTGCAGCCTCCAAGCCTCAACCACATGAGGTCCAAGAGTATCTTACTATTCTGGCTAGGTTTGCCCATTCTAGGATTGTATATAGATCCTTGTTCAAAACTACAATAACGAAAGAAACATAGGAGTTTATCAGTAGGTATTTGACCAAATTGGATCATCAGGTTCCAACCTATGAAGAACAAATACTTCAAATCACATGATGTGTGTGTACCATATCCCTATTGGATACCAACACTCATCGGATACTTCTCAGATATATGTCCTACTTGTGCTAAGTATCCGATTTTTCAAAATTAAAAAAACGATCCAGATACTTCTTAGTTACATTTTAGATACTTGCTCGGTATCTCCAAAAAGAGGAGAGGGTTAAATTTGTAGTCTATGGTATTAATTTCGAAATATGAGGTATGGAAAATAGTCAATGAAATAATGACTAGATGATGAGCTGGTAAAAGTTAATGCTACCGTATAAAATATAAAGTATGGACTGTTATTTTGTTAGACATAGCCAATATGCTTTTTGGGTTCTTTTTTGAATTTATATTTTATGTATTTGCATGTATATATGCATAATATACGTCCATATATATGTGTGTGTGTGTGCACACACATATATATATATATACACATATATACATACATACATAAACGTACGTACGTATGTATGTATGTATGTATGTATATATACATACATACATAGATATAAATATATAAATACATACATACATACATACATACATATATATATATATATATATATATACATATATATATATATATATACACACATATATATATATATATATATACACACACACACATACATACATAGATATACACACACACACACACACACACACACATATATATATATATATATTCCTCGTCAAGATTTTAAATCCCATATCGCGGAAGTGTCTCGGTTTCTCCATGGAATGGGATGCCCCGTTGTCTCATCCCATCTTGACAGTGGTCTTGATCATGCATCTCGATAGATATCCTCCATCTCTCTCTCCTTCTTTTATTTCTTTCTTTTTTCTTTCTTTTCTTTCTTTCTTTCCTTCTTTTCTTTTTTTTCTACCTTTGTTTCTTTCCTTTCCTTTTTCTTTCTTCTCTTATCCCTTTCTTGTTTGTTTTTTCCCTTTTTCCTCTTCTTTCTCTTTCCTTTCGTCCTTCTTTCTTTTTTTTCTTTTCTTTTCCCTTTCTTTCTTTCTTTCTTTCATTTTTCTTTTTCTTCTTTCACTTTTTCCTTTTCTTCATCTTTCCTTCCTTTCTTCCTTTCCTTTTTCTTCTTTTCTCCCTAATGGATGGGTTTTGGAGTCCCAATCCCATCCTAGTCCCATTTTCTCATAGGAAAGGGACAAGATAGTTGGGATGCCCCCCATCCCTCCGACAAGTAAAACCAAGACTTGATGTATCCTGGCCATATCATATCCTACTTTTATAAGCTTTGTCATAGTAATGTTTCTGTATTATATTGTATCCGTATCTTGTATCAATCTCCATGCTTTGTAGGTTCCAATAAAACATATAACTAAAATAGGACAAGGCTAAGTGGAGAACAAAGGGGTTTCTACGTGATAGGAAACAAAACTATTACTGGCTCTTGTGCAGGTTATAAAATACGACAATCAATCAAATCTCACTCAATCCTCTAAGCAACAAAACATTGAGTAGTAGCTCTACCATCTAAAGTGAAGGAAGAAGAACAAGATGGAGAAGAGAGTGCAAAGGAAGGTCAGCTGATGTTTTGGCATAAAGGCCAAAGCATTGTTAAGCCTGATATGTATTGTTGATCTTCCTTGTTAAGCTTTTGGAGCTAGTTGGTTCGCTAACATGGTATCAAAGCTCCGGTTTGTTATAGGTCATGAGTTTGAATCCCTCAAATCTAGTTATTTATTTAATTATCTCTGCTTATTTGTTACCCTGATCCTTGTCTATCTCCGAATTACTTATCCTCCATGTCTATGGTCCAAACTATATGTGAAAGGCAGGTGTCAAGCATGATATACATCGTTGACTTGTTTTCTATTAGCTTAAGCTTTGGGAATCAATCAACTAGTTAAAAACTAAAGTTTCCAAACTATCAGGAAGAAAAGCTTTTAGGGCTGTTATAGACCTTACAACTCCGCGATGTTGTTTCTAAATGATTGGAACTAAGCAAAAGTGATCATCTTACTAAAAAAAGTGTAATAGTTGCACTTTAGATCTAAACTACTAGACCATGTGATGTCATACAATAAAGAGCAAGGTCTACCAACCACAACCACCTGATTATGTGTTAGGATTTGACGCCTCGAGATTCAGCCCACATTGAGCCCACAGCGAGGTTCGCGGCGAAAAATGGAGTCCAACGAGACCAAGATCACCCGAAACGGAGCTCGGATGGAGGAGATATGAGCTTTTAAAGTCGGCACGAGATCCGAGGCGGCGGAGGACAGCCGGTGACCGGCGGCTGCAGGCGGCGGCGCGCAGGACGCGCGACCTAGGCCCGCGCGGGACGCGTGACCCATGCGGGCAGGCGGCCCAAGTGGGCGCGCGGCCCAGGCGCACGCGCAGCCCAGCCGGGCGCGCGGGCGCGGGCCGGCCTAGGCCCAGGCGGCCTGCTGGCCCTTTACCCCGGTCCACCGTGGATTGGGCGGTCCACGGCTGGGCCTGTGGACCATGCGGGCGTTTCCCACGCATTTTGCGCGGTCCACGGCACTATTCCGTAGACCGGTTGCGATCGGAGGGCGTGGGTTGATCTATTTTTTGATCCGATGGTTCAGAACCTGATTTGGGTTGATTAAGGACTCTTAAACCTAATCTAATTAGGTTTTAACCCTTTAAAAGGCTTGTGGATGAACAGTAAAGTGGAGGTTCGGGTTTTCTCACCGTACAGAGCCGTACGAACCTAAGAGAAGAGAGAGAGAGGCGGAAGCGCTGAGAGAGAAGGAGCAGGAGGCTCCTGGACAGCGGTCGCCAGGCACTTCAGGGGTTCAGGAGGTCTTCCAAGAGAGAGAGAGTGCTTTTGTGAGGGAAACTTCTAGTGAGAGAGAATTGGGTGTACAAGGGTTGAGGGTGAGGTCTCCTCTTGTAAAATTTCTTTTTCATAGTGAAGTTTGCATGCCCCGTGGAGGCGAGCCCTTTTGTGGCTGATCCACGTATTTTGATTGTTTTTTCTTTTATTTTGTTTCTTCTTTCTTCCTGCTGCATCGCGTGGTACTGAAAGGATCTTGGGAGGTGGTGTCCTGGCCAGACATCCACCCAACAAGTGGTATCAGAGCAAGGCGGTACAAAAATGCAGATTGCAACGATGGTGAGCAAGACTGAAGATGGAGAAGACAGGAACAATCAAGATGGAGATCAACAAGTTCGATGGTAAGAGCATTTTCTCCTTGTGGCAGGCAAAGGTGAAAGACGTGCTCATCCAACAGGGGTTGATCGATGCTCTCTTGTGCGATGAGAAGCCGACCACCATGGAGGTGCGGGATTGGAAACGGCTACAAATGCAGACAGTGAGTACCATCCGCATGTACCTGACGGATGAGGTGGTGATCCATGTGCTGAGCGAGACTTCCCCGACGGTGCTGTGGTCGAAGCTCGAGGAGTTGTACATGGCGAAGTCTCTCACCAACACACTTTTCCTCTGGAGGCAGTTTTACCAACTGCGGATGACTGAGGGACAGAGCGTGCAGGAGCATTTGAGCCACTTCTAGAAGATCCTCACCGACCTCCTCAGCGTTGGCGAGAACGTTGAAGAGAAGACCAGGGCGCTGGTTTTGCTGGCGTCGCTTCCCCCTTCGTACGAGTCCTTGGTGACTGCTCTCTAGTGGGGAAGAGCACTATCAAGATGGACGAGGTCACCGCGGCGATACTCCAGAACGAGGTTCTCAGGAGGGAGAACCCAGCTTCGAGCTCAGGTGGCGGTAGCTCAGCTTTGGTGGCTTCTGAAGGAGCAGGAGGCAGTAGACGGAGTGATAGGAGATCGCAACGAGGGCGGTCCAAGTCCAGGAGGGACTTGAGCAAAATCAGGTGTTACCGGTGTGAGGAGTTAGGGCATCTAGCCAGAGATTGCCCTCAACTGAAAAATCGGACGGTGGCTGCTGTAGCGACAGTCGGCAGCGATTCAGATGGAGATGTTCTGGAGATATCTAACGAGGTATCTACTTCTTTCCAGCAGTGGATATTAGATTCTGCATGCCCCTATCATGTATATTGCAGAGATATCTAACGAGGTATCTACTTCTTTCCAGCAGTGGATATTATATTCTACATGCCCCTATCATGTATGTTGCAGAGAGGAGCAGCTTGACTCCCTGGAGAATAGTGAGGGCACTGTATATCTGCCGGATGGATCGAGCTGTGCGATCAGAGGCATTGGGACGGTCAGCTGGAGGACACATGACGGTGCAGTGAGGAAATTGGGGGAGGTCCGATACATACCCGATTTCAGGCAGAATCTTATCTCACTTAGCAGACTGGATTCGAGAGGCTACAGAACGGTAGCTGGTGGAGAAATCCTGAGGGTGTTACGCGGCGATGGGATTATGCTGGAGGGGAAGAAGGAGAGCAGAGGACATTATTACCTGGTGGGGAGCCCAGTGCGAGGTGGAGCTTCGGGAGCCAGGTGGAGCTCAGAGCGAGGTGGAGCTCCAGGAGGTGGATCAAGCACGAGACAGGAGACTCGGGAGGACGAGAGGCGACGTCGCAAGGTGAGATTCCTATTGCCACAAGACGATGCCCCGAGCAGATCTCAGGTCAGGAGGAGCACAGCATACGACGGAGATGGGATCGAGCAGCCTGGCTCGACTCCCATGTTTGCCCATCCATGATCAGCAGGCGATTGCCCCAGGGCATGGGGGCGAGGAGATTCAGAAGCTCTCGGAGTTTGGAGGAGGCCGAATATCGAGTCGAGGTGGAGATTGTTAGGATTTGATGCCTCAAGATTCAACCCACATTGAG
The DNA here is from genome assembly GCF_000442705.2 of Elaeis guineensis. Classification (NCBI taxonomy): domain Eukaryota; kingdom Viridiplantae; phylum Streptophyta; class Magnoliopsida; order Arecales; family Arecaceae; genus Elaeis; species Elaeis guineensis. Next base: position 10,128,611 of record NC_025999.2, on the reverse strand, counting down.
CCCACAGCGAGATTCGCGGCGAAAAATGGAGTCCAACGAGATCAAAATCATCCGAAACGAAGCTCGGATGGAGGAGATACGAGCTTTTGAAGTCGGTACGAGATCCGAGGCAGCGGAGGACAGCCGACGACCGGCGGTGGGTGGCAGTGGCGCGGCCGCAGGCGGCAGCGCGCGGGACGCGCGACCCACGCGGGCGGGCGGCCCAAGCGGGCACGCGGCCCAGGCGGGCGCGCAGCCCAGCCGGGGGCGCGGCCCAGGCGCGCACGGGCCCGCGCGCGGGCGCGGGCCGGCCCAGGCCCAGGCGGCCTGCTGGCCCTTTACCTTGGTCCACCGTGGACCGGGCGGTCCACGGCTGGGCCTGTGGACCGCGCGGGCGTTTCCCATGCATTTCGCGCGGTCCACGGCACTATTCCGTGGACCGGTCGCGATCGGAGGGCGTGGATTGATCTGTCTTTTGATCCGACGGTTCAAAACCTGATTTGGGTTGATTAAGGACTCTTAAACCTAATCTAATTAGGTTTTAACCCTTTAAAAGGCCTGTGGACGAACAGTAAAGTGGAGGTTCGGGTTTTCTCGCCGTACAGAGCCGTACGAACCCAAGAGAAGAGAGAGAGGCGGAAGCGCTGAGAGAGGAGCAGGAGGCTCCTGGACAGCGGTCGCCAGGCACTTCAGAGGTTCAGGGGGTCTTTCAAGAGAGAAAGAGAGAGCTTTTGTGAGGAGAACTTCTAGTGAGAGAGAATTGGGTGTACAAGGGTTGAGGATGAGGTCTCCTCTTGTAAAATTTCTTTGTCATAGTGAAGTTTGCATGCCCCGTGGAGGCGAACCCTTTTGTGGCTGATCCACGTATTTTGATTATTTTTTCTTTTGTTTTGTTTCTTCTTTCTTCCTGCTGCATCGCGTGGTACTGAAAGGATCTTGGGAGGTGGTGTCCTGACCAGACATCCACCCAACATTATAGGCATAGGAAACTATACCACCTCGGAACCAGAGCAATTCAGCATTTCCACAGGCTCGAAATGGGCGGCTAGGACCTAAACTAGGTGGTTCAAACAAGGTTTTGAACCCTATGGTTCCTGTTTCCCCATGGAACAGAATGCCCCACCATCCTATCCTGTCGCATCGGCGATCCCGATCATACGATCCGATAAATATTCTCCATCTCTCTCCCTTCTTTTCTTTCTTTCTTTCTTTTCTTTCCTTTCTTTTTCTTCTACATTCCTTTCTTTCTTTACCCTTTTCTTTCATTTCTCATCTCTTCCTTTATTTGTTTTTTCACTTTTTCTTCTTGTTTCTCTTTCCTTTTTTTTTCTTCTCTCTTCCTTTCTTCCATTTTTTTTTTCTTTTGTTTGACTTTTTTCTTTTCTTCATCTTTCCTTCCTTTCTTTCCTCTTTCTTCTCACCCCATGTGGATGGGTTTCGAAGTCCCAATCCCATCCCGATCCCATTTTCTCATAAAAATGAGATGCGACAGCGGGACACCCCTCGTCCCATTAGGATGTAAAACCTTGGTTCAAAGTAATCAGGCCCTGTTCCACATTAAATAATTGAGGTAAAGAAGGCCATCTATGCCTTCATGCCTCATTCTCTATATTTTTTCTCCACTCAAAAATAGTGAAAAAAGAGGAAAATTTCATGGATTTCCACTCAAATCCAACCCAAACTCAAGTAAACGGCCCTCTTCCCTTCCTATCCCTTTTTTCTTTTTCATGCAGAAAATTGACCAAAATAGGGAAAATGAGAGGAGCTTGTGCTAAAATTTAATATTTTGACATGATTTTATAATATATTGTAGATTTATGGACGATCTACACAATACAGCCAAATTCAAAGTTTTCCATTAAGTATATTAATTTTTTGTAAATATATTTTTGAAATTAAAAATAAAAATAAAATAATTATTATTTTTTTAAAAAAATTGGTTGCAGGTTTTGGAGTGTGCATGCTACTTGCTATCTCAATTTCATAGCAATTTTGTTTAAATTTAGGCATGACCGTGCACATAGCAACCTAGGACTAAATTTAAATAAATTTAAAAAATAAGTAGTAATTAGTACGTACCTATCAACTAAGAATAATGCAAGTAGCACCCCTAGCAGGGTGTTACACCAATCTGAGCTAAAATTAATTTTATAGATATTTTACCATTAAATATTGATGTATTAATTGAAAATAATAAAAAATACATAAATAATTAAAAAATATAAAAAATATGAATAATTCAAAAGTATTTTCTGAAGTAATAAGCTAATTTTTAAATTACAATGAAAATTCACTAATTTTTAAAATAATTAATAAAACAATAGTCAGTTGAAATAAAAATATGTGTAGCATCTGTGGTAGGATTCCACATTGATATAAATTAAAGTTAATTTTTAAGATATTTTAATTAATTTATTACATAAAAATTAATTAAAAATATCAAAATAATTACAAAAATTATGAAAAATTATCATTATGTATAGATGCTATAGAAGTATTTTTTGAAGTAACTCCATGATTTTTTGCATTTGATGATCCTTTGCACAATGATTTCATATACAATGAGGATCCGATGATTGGTGGGCTTGAGGACCAATAGCTTGATGAGCCAAGATCTCCTTCTGGCCTGGCTAGTTTCATAGCAAATGAGGCTAGGGTGGATGCAGAATCCAAGGCAAAACAACACATGCTATGCTCACATCCAAGCAAGCAGCCACAACAACCAAGGGGAGCCGATCATCATTACAAGGCGCCATATCCAAGAGACCCTCTCAAAGATGTGACAAAGATTCTAAGAGGATGCCACCATAATGCCAAATCTAGCCAGATAGGTAGGGCCAATTAGGATGGTAAGCACGGTCGAACCACCCAACAGAGCCTGACAGGCAGGAGCATCCAGTAAAAGAAGACAATTCCTTATGTAGGCAAGAAAAGGAAATGAAAGAAAACTACAGTTCCATTAGAAAGAGTGTATAAGGATTTTGTTCACTCTTATTCAAACCAATGTTTTAAATCTCACAAGATGGGGATGTTCCTATTTATCCATGGAACGAGATTGTCTATTGTCTTGCCCTATACTAGCAGCGGTCTTGGTCATGCATCCAGATAGATATCCTCCGTTTCTCTCCCATTTTTTTCTTTTTCATCTTTTTTTCTTTCTTTTTTACTTTATTTTTCTTCTTTCTTTCCTTCCTCCCTTTCTTTCTTTTCTTCTACCTTCTTTTCTTTTTTTTCCTCTTTATTTTTTTCTTACCCTTCCTTTATTTCTTTATTTCTTTTTTCTTCTTTCTCTATCCTCTCTTCCTTCTTTCCTTTCTCTCTTTCCTTTCATTTTTTTCTTTTCTTCATCTTTCGTTCCTTTTCTTCCTTTCCCCTTCTTCTCTCTCCGCATGGATGGGTTTCAAAATCCCAACCCCATCCAGGTATTGTTTTCTCACAGAAACAGGACAAAACGATCGGGACAACCACATCCCATTGGAACTTAAAACCTTGATTCAAACACTAGTGAGTTTTTGGATGACCAATTGCCTAGGTCATCTCACAATAACAACAATGATAACAATGATAATTCAAGCAACAATGCATCTGGTGGCAAGAAGGTAGCACTGGACATGCGCAGCTGCATATTACTTGTAGGCCAAGATCTTCCATTCACCAATGAGTCCTAGTTCAATTGTGCTACATAGGATAGGGGCCAAGGTGCACAACCTAGTAAAGCCCATGAGGATATCATTGCATACAGGAGATGGGCCCCTCAAGATAATTCAAGATATGGTTTTACTTCTAAGATAGCCTCGCACGTGAAGTAGGATCCCGAGATGTACCTGAATTCAAGTAATACATTGGATCTTATTACACAGCCAAACTATAACCAGCATTGATATCCTTCATCTGAGGTGTTGTATTCGAGCGGCTACTACCCTCCACAGCCTTTGGCAGTTTACAGGTTGGATTTTGCTTTCGTGACCTTCAAAAGGGCCATCGAGTATCAAATAGAGGATCATTATCAAGGTGGCTAACCAGCAGGCGTAGGTTATGTGATGCAGGGATATAGAGTAGATTATCTAGAAAGAGTAATATCCCAAGCCCGAATTGTGACTGGGATACTAACATCTGCAAAAGATATAGACATCCTACAAAATTTGAGATATTTATACATATTTTAGACTTTAAGTCAATTATATATATTATATGTATACTTAATTATACATACTCATACTTTTAGTAATGTTACAATTGCATTGGTAGTACTTCAAATCCATTTGATGACAAAAAAGACATCTACACAATATCAAAACCTAAATTAAACAACCACAATGATTAAAATAGTAATTGAAAATAAAAAAAAAAATGAAAAAATAAAAGCAAAAAAGATTATGACACACTAATCAAATGACCCGTATGTTATTTCGTACCATGTTGGTACAATACCAAACCGATATTGTGCCATACTGGTTGATACTAGTCACCTAGTATGGCACTTGGTACTGATTTGGCAGACCTTAATAAAGAGTGAACAAAATCATATAGCAGGTTATGTCCTCGCTCGTCTTTATCCTAGCATGGCAACAAAAAACTATAATATGTAATGTTATTCCATAGAATCATATCATACTATTTCCCAACATTTATTTCTAAACAAATGCTAGATGATAGTTTAAGCAATTAAGTAGATCAAATCGCAATTAAACATTTTACTGGATGTTTATGAAGCCATGTTAATGGGAAATTAAGTAGCAATTTTTGAGAACGGTGGTCCTAGCAATGGATGGTCAAGGTTGAGCACATGGATTTTTAAGCTTTACTTGCAAGAACATAGTGATTGATGGCAAGTTCATGGTTTACTTTCTCTAATAACATGTGGTGGTATTGATACATGTTCTTTATATACAAGAGATGTGAGAAACATATAGAAAAGCTTGGACAATGGACACATTCCAAGTGCTCGGAGCCTCGGACTATCTAATGGAATAGAAGGCCAGCACTCTCTAGGAGGAATTGAAAAAGCCTTAATTTTTTTAGTATTTCAACTTTCAACAGAATGGAATAACTATAGACATACCTACCAACATAATTAGGCACACACATGCATACATACATAATTCATGGATGTGTAAGTGTCTGCACAGATAAATGCATAAATAAATAATTTAAATGGGAATGTTGTATAAGTATACATAGATACATATATATAATCTACAGAAAAAGACCAAGGATAAGCAAACAAACCTGTGGCTTTGATAGAAGAAGCACATCTCGGTGAATACCAGACAACCACCAATGGTCTTGATCTTCTAAATAAGAACCATCACTCCATCTCATGACTTGAACAGCAAGAACATTTTCCTTGTCTGAATCACAAGGATGGCAGCAATCCGTGATATCGAATTCAGCAGGTAGTCTGCTATCCTGGCTGCATAAGCACATAAACAACATAGTTTCCTTAAATTTTTAGCAGAAACAGTAATTAAAGTTATCACCAGGAAACATGCAGAGACTTTTCAGCATAGTTCTGTACAAATTTATCCAGTGTAGAGGAAAATATTGAACAGCATATCTAGACAAGATTTGCCATATCAATCAATAGGACATTAATCAAGGAAAAAGTTATTTGAATCCTTAATAACTAAATGCACTTCTCTAAGTGAAACTAGAAAACTAAAATATAAAGCAGTGGCAAGAATTTTTTTTTTATAGTATTGGTTGATGAGCAGGACCACTCTAATAGAGAAATTGTCTAAAGCAACAAATACTCTACTCTTGCGGTGTCATAGATACATAAACACATGCATATGTATGTATCTATGTGCATATTTGTGTGTGCATATATAAATTTATGTACTAAAATAAATATGTAGAGAGGGAGACTAAAAGAGACATATGGATTATCTGATTGTGATTATTACTTTAGTCAATAACTCTAGTGATGGATGTGCATCAAGATCTTTGCCTGCGTTAGCTCATAATTTCCTACCACTACAAGATCAGCACTTCATCTTGAAATAATAAACCTTATGTAAAAGGTTAATCTCTTAGCATGGATTGTTCGAGGTTTTGAACAGCACGAGTACATATACTTTAAGAGTGTAAAGGCTAAGTTCGAACTTAGAATTAATTCTGACGCTAATAGGATGTACTAACCTATACCGATCGGACCATATCGGTTTTACATTCAAAGCTAAGTTTGACCTTAAAATTAATCCTAACACTAATATAATGTGCCGACCTGTACCAATCAGCCGGTGTCGGTTTTATGTTCCAGGCTAAGTTTGAACTTAAAATTAATTCTGACACTAATACGATGTACCAACCCATACCAATTGGACCATACCAATAAACTACTCATAAGATACCAAGGTTCGGTTCAGTATACAAGTTGAAACTGGCCTATACTAGTCTGAACCAAGTGAAGCCACCTCATACCATCCATTACCAATCCATACCATTTCATTTCAGAGTGATGCTAATGACTGGTAGTGATAAAAAATGCTGGAAGCTTGTCTCAATACACAGTATGTATCGTACCATACGGTACTAATAAATTTCTTTGAAGATCCCTTTTATTCTCAAATGCCCTCACATTTGGCTAAAAACAAAATCCTTCTCCATACTCTTCTCCCTTCTTTCCCTTGGACTACAACACATTACGATGGAAACTATTTCTTCCACCTTCCCTTCATTAACCTAGCTTAGCTTAAACGAAGATCTTTAAGTCTTAAGCAACTAGATCTAAGCAAGAGATATAACAGGAGCAAGAAAGTGCAAGCCCAGCTTGGGGGAGTTCTTCCAAGAAAAGGGATACTAGCATGAATATACCATAACAATATTTGAAGCAGCCAACTCGGACCAAACAGCATGGCTGGGTCATAGGTTTTGAATTGGATGCAAGGCAATCATGGTTTGACTATTTTTTCCATTATTTGATCCTTGTCGATCCAACATTTGTGAAGGTGTAAAATATTTTTCCCCTTTAGGTTTCCTACGAGCCTTTGCCAAACCTTGAACTGACCATACTCTTAATTATTCCGAGTTTCTCCAAGAGTCCTATCTAAAGCTTAAGATTGAACGCTCTTCTCCGATCTCCCCATTTATCAACCTAGAAATTTGTCATCCGAAAGGATATCTCCTTGATTAAACCAAACAAGAATAGTGGAATAAGATCTCCCTCCTCTTAGTATCGATTTCCTTCCCCTAGCAGCAACATCCTCTCATTTGGCAACAGTATCCTTCACTTCCTATACATCAGTGTCTTCTTCAGCTTTGGCATTCATGTCCTCAAATTTCAATGTCCGCATCCTCATCAATCTCAACATCAACCTCCTCAAGTCTGGTAATGGCATCCTCTTCCAAATACAATGTAGGGCTTTACTCTTTTATCTTAATAAATTGAATCGGTAGGTCAAGTCATCCAATTTAAGCAGTTTAATTGCTTCAAACAACTGAAGAACTCAGTTGGATCACTCCAGCAGTTTTTTTTAGCAGAATATAGGTTTTATCATGCCCCAAAACCTAATGTCATCATGTAACGTAGGTGTTGGGTTGGAGGGGTCAACCTGATTGACACGTTTGGGTTCCTAAACACTTCCATAAGGCATAATACATCTCTCATTGCCATCACTTTTCCCTTACTTTGCCTGTTAGCTCCTTTTCTTCCTCAATCACATGACTCAGATCTCCATATTACAATGCTTGTATTTGCTATTTTTTTTTTTATAAGCAATCAAGTGAGGCAGGCCTTGCCGCTTAAGAAATCCATCTCAAGTACTCTTTACCAGAGCTCAAGCTTCTTGAAGCATAACCAACTGATTGATTTGCTTTTTTTTTTTTCAGCATTCCTACCAGTTTATTTGCTATATTTTTCTGAATTTTCTTACTTGTGTTTTCTCTATATTGATATTTTTTAAGTCAAGCACATTTTTAATAGAAATTTGCTATCTTGACCAACCCAAGATAACTAAAATCCAGCACAAACAACAATTCTTAAAAAAGGTAATGATGCTTGAGTTTTCCTAACCATCAATAGTGACCGCACTCTACGTGGCCTAGAAACCCATTACCGTAATCTTGCTTGACCTTATCCTCCCCCCACATATACATATGCATTTTTTCAAAAAAGTAACAAACTGTGGCAACTTTCAATTATTTACTCTTAGTTGTGTCAACCCTATATAGCCACTCCCAAGTGCCCAAAACTTGTTCACGCTAAAAATTTTCAAATAATATCATCAGCATCAAGTATATGATGGTCAATGAATAACAAGCTATAAATCTAAAAGTTGTCCAACAAATAAAGCTTTTTAATTTAGAATTACTAAACTTCACAAGAAGTTACATCATTATGCTTCCAATGAAATCAGTTTCTGAAAAGAGGTTGTGAGAGTGAGCATTAGATTAACACAAATGGATCTATTGCAAATGGATTAAGAAGACAAAATAAATCTAAATGTCAACAAGAATTATGTGAAAGGCAAAACACAACGCTATAACAGTATGGTTAATAAAAACATCAATATTTTTAGCACACACCTATATCCAATGAGGATTCCATTTACCCAAGCAAAGAAGGAAGAATCAACAGCCTCAAAATGCAGCAAGATTTGGCGACCTATCAATTATCACTTTTAGATCAATCAATAATTATGAAGCATCTAGCCAAAGCATCAAAATATATACAAATCATGTCACCAAACAATATGTCTATATGAAGGTAATAAAAAGGAGAAATCATACAGATATATCTCATTTATTAAGTTCGACCAAGCTTGAAAATAAATTAGAAAATTATGAAGGGAACCCTGTTCAAATAGATGAAATTTTATGTGATTCTACTTAATCAGCTTGTTGAGACTTTAGCCAGAATAAGCTACATTTGTAGCATGAACTCCTACTATTGCAATAAGCAAAGCATGATCAAACCTTCACATGTCTTCTAGAAGTTCAGATCTTGTACTTATTTAAGTGTATACTGAAACAAGGGACTTAATTTCTTTCCCCATAAGGTGGATATGATGTTTCTACATGGGAAGATTAACTCATTAACATAATGAGCCTCATGCACAAATTTTTATCCAAATTTTTCCTGATGGATCTTTTTTTATTTTTATTTGATGGAAGGGAAGCCGCCCAACTTATTAAGGAACATAATACAAAGAGGATAAATCAGGCTTTAAGTTAAGCTTGTGTAGATTACCAAGTATTACTTGCATATCAGATGAACACATGTACCTAGTAACAATTATTCAAGTCCCAATGGAATGTCCAGTGGTACTCGGGAATGGGCACTTTCTCAAGTGTCAGGACAAGGTGGGATGGTGACAAATCCCATTGCATAAAAAACCCAGCATGGCTGCATCCCCCAAGATTTGAATGATTGACTAGTAATATAGGAGTCCATAGCATATGTAACAAACAAGCTTAATATATGCATAGTTTGGAGCAAGGTTCGCTGTACTGGTACCGGACAGCGTACCGGTGCCGGACTGGTATGGTACAGTACCGTACCGACATACGGTACGTCTAGGCATACCGGTCCGGTACTGGTACACAATATTTTTTTCGATTTTCTTTTTTTTTTGAATTTTTGAAGTTAATAATTGATAAATACAACCTCAATATAGCATTATATTGCATATTATTGACATATTTGGGTTCAATTTGGAGTTAGGTTGCGGTACAAAGACTCTTGATCCAAAATTTCAAACATATATTTATTTACATTATATTTCAACTATGTTATCTTAAAACTAAAAAATATATATATAAAATGCGCATTAAAATGTATCTAAATATTTAAGTACAAAGCACAATAACTGATATACGAACCTTAAGATGTACTCTACATTTAATTTCTTGTCGAGTGTCTATGACGCTCGTAGATGTCTGGATCATCAATATAGTCTGAAGGGACATCAGTCCAACCCTCTAGCCAAGCTGCACCGTACTCTCGAATATTCATCATCCCATAAGGCATCCTCTTTGGATTGTAAGACATCTCAGACCTCTCGCTAAAATTCTGACTCTAAGAAGTATCCTCGAGATGATGGTACGGTTGTGGAGGAGTCCATCCAAATATGCCAGTAGCAAAATCTGATCCGTAAGATGCTCCAAACTGCATAAGGTAGTAACCACTAGAAGATGATGCCTCGGATGCACCATATGCATATGGATCATAAGGTGGCTGTGAATAATAGGATCCATAATGCGAGGATGATCCAGATACATTCATGGGCCCTACTCCACGTGCAAGATCGTCCGCAGCTGCATCATATGCTGGACAACCTCTAGGAGCCCGTCGTCTATATGAAATTGGCTCCCCACAATCTCTACCGACTCGTCCACTATGATCCCTATCCTGTGTGACATGCGTAAATTGAGACTCACCGATGAATCGAATATCACCCTGTGGCTATGTCTCATAAACGGTGGTCTCCTATCCTCCAATTCCTCCCTGATCATCAGATCCATGGCTACTACTACTAGTATCATCATCACTCTCCCTGGTGTCCGTATCTGAACCAGATAGCTCCTATACTCTCGAGAGTGGTGCACGTACAACTGTCTTTTTCTTTCCCCCCTTGTGCCCCTCTGTGACTGAGTTTCCTGTGATTGGGAGGATGGATGCCTTCTTGCTGGCTGCTGGGAAGATCGTCTATACATCTATCGCTCGAATCTCTAGAAAGATGTATCGGATAGCGAGTCATGTGATGAATGAGTCCCTTGTGTCCCCTCAGACTGTGGCTGATCAGCTGGAACCCTATGTGGAATTTTTTTTTTTGCCCATTGCCCTGGATCCACCCTGATCTCCCTCGCCACCACACTAGCTGGTCGTGGAGGGGATCCTGACTCATCAAGCTCTGGCTCCTGCTGCTGACCTGCAAGCCATCCGATGATCGGATCGTCATCCTCGTCAGATCAGTGTACTTCAACTGAACTTCCTCTTGAATATATTTTAGTCTCAACCTCAGATTGTAGTGAACATATACAAGATCGTCGAGGCATTTTTGTGTCAGACGATTTCTCTGTTTGCTGTGGATAAAGACGAAAGTGGATTAATTGCGCTTACAGCCACTAGCAGAGACCGTCTGAGAAAGAATACGGACAGTCATATATCTCAAATTTTCTGCTGACGTTCCAAAATGAATCCATCATTCAGCTACAAAAGCAAAATTACATATCAAATTTGATGATATTATTAAGCAAATTTATATATCAATCTACATTGCTCATTATTGAACGTAATTTATCTGGATTCATCTGCTTTTTGCTTACGACAGCTGATGGGACTCCAAAACTGTCTGATCCCTCTCTAAACTATTTCGTCTGAAACAAAATATATTTATTATTTATAAATATATCAGATCAAATTCAATTCAATTACATCTGTTTTAAACTAGCATACCTCTTGCAGACACAACGATGCGATTTCTGGATCGGGCACCATCTTATATATGACATTGCGAAGAGCAGCAAGAAGCTCGCTATCCATATCTATCCCCGGAATAATATACTGAAATCTCGGATTCAAGTAATAAGCTGCAGATAAATTTTAAGACTGATTAAGCATAATTTTATTTTCACGCTTCAAAAAAATATTGTAAAACATTCTTAAATCCAAACTTACCAGTTAGATGCAAATCTCTGCCCATCTGATAGTCTCAACGGTGCTCAATAATGTTAATGAATTCTTGAGCATGCTTGAGATCATTCTCACTGATCTGTTTCTTTGCCCTCTCCATCATGTAATATAAGAAGCCTATCTGGGGGTATCTCTCGCTATCCACGATGTGAAGCACCTCATATAAAGGCTTGATAGCCTTCACTATCTTCTCAGCCCGCTGTCAAAATGACTGACTCGTCATCAAGTTCTCCACATGACTTCCATCAGTGCCGGCCCTCGCATATCTGCTCTCCTGCCACTCGGCACTGACAAACATCTGACGTAGGGCTGTTTTCTTCTGAAAAAAACTATCAAGTGCTATGTAGTTGGTAGCAAACCGTATGATATCCGGTCGTAAGATCTCCCCTCCAGTATACGTCCGCATCAATGAAAGAACCCATGTGTGGTTGTAGATGAATCTAGTAATGGTCTGGACAATCTCCACTACCTGCTGCACCCTGCGAATCTTTTCGATATCCATCAATATAAAATCAATGCAATGTGCAGCACATGGGGTCCAGTATATCTGCGATCGCTGCTCCATCAGCAACTCTCCGGCAGCCTTATATTGTGGTCCGTTATCTGTAATGACCTGCACGACATGCTGCTCACCCATTGAATCAATCACCTCCTCCATCAGACCAAGGATATATGTGGCATCGTGCATCTTATCTGAAGCATCGATTGATTTGTGAAAAAATATTTTTCTATCACAGTATGTCAAAAAATTAATGATGCTCCGCCTTGTAGGACCTGTCCAACCATCACACATCACTGTCAAACCGTATGTAGGCCATTTATTTTTGTAAGAAGCAATCCATCTCTGCAGATCCTCCTTATTGCTGTCAAGAAGCTGACCATAGATGTCCTTAGATCCTGCAGGATCTACACCCTGGCCAGCAACCTCTATGGCTAAAATAGCAGATCGGTAGTAAGGATTGGCTCCTGCATTTGCTGGAATATGACTGAAATGAAACCATGATCCAATAGCTCACCACATATCCTTCTTCTTATCTTTTTTCAGCATACTATCAATTCTCTGCTGCTTTGAATCCTTGCTGGACAAAGCATGTGGATCCAAATCCTGAATGCTGGCTCTTGCTGGAATATCTCTGGAGGACCTCTTCCTATTGTCAAAAGCTCCCAACAAAGAAGACATGCTGCGTCTACTCCCTCTACCACCAGGCTCTCTGACTGAGGTAGTCCTCCTTAACTCGAATTTTCTCCTACCAGTCGCTGATCCAGATCCTGATTCGTAGCATGATGGTCCAAATCGCTCTCTATACCGGGCCATCTCCTCCTGCCAGTACTGATCCGCTAAGCTCGTCTAAATGGCAGCCTCAATCTGTGCCTCCTCATCATCTGGAGCAAAAGCCTCCTCTGACTCTCTAGAGTGATAAGAAGATGGCTCTGCAGCTCGACGATCTACTTCGATCTTTTTCTGCTTTGCCCTTTTCTTCGCTGCTTTCGAATCAGCAAAGTACTTTTTCATCAATTGTCGGACCTCTTGCGAATATTTCCGACACATAGACACATCAGGATAACCACCAGTCAGATGCTGCTTCAACCTAGTCACCCCTTCTCTCTTGAACTCTGTGTTGCACCATTTGCATCTTCAATGATGCTAAGCCGAGAGCATCTCGCCATAATCCCAACCGATGTCACGCTCTGAATCTTTCTTCTTACTCATTTCTGCAGGTATAACAAAATACTAATTATTTCGAATTACCTGTAATATAACACTAAATACATATATTTTTTATTTGATAACATTTCTTACTATTTAAATATTTACAAAAAAAATTTCAAAAAAATCTCAAGTTAGATTCAAATATTTCAATTGTTTTGAATCATTCTAAACATTATTCTCAATTTCAAAACTAACACTGATTTTTTATTTTTTTAATTTTTTAATAATTTTATATAAATAAATATATACTATAAAATAGCTGATTAATTAAAGTGAACGAACGTCATACTCTAAATTTTTTTCTTATAAATATATGCAAGTACAACAAAACACGATAGTTTAACGATAATTAAAATAATTATATATAATTTTAAAATAATTTTAATAATTATTTTAAAACTTATAAATTCAAAATAAATATGTTATATGCTTCAAATAATATTTTTAAATTAACTAAAATATAACACTATTTTTATATATTTTTTATTTTATAATTAAATTTTTTAATTTAAATAATTAAAAAAATAATTTTTTTAATTTTAAATATTTGAAAAAAATTTGAAATTAGATTTAAGTAGCTTGAATCATTCTAAACATGATTCCCAAACTCTGATTTTTTTTCCTAAAATTTAATTTTTTTATTTTAAATAAATAAATATTTAAAAATATTTAAAAAATATATAATTAACGAAAATTAACAATTTTAGTGTCATCGTGTAGATCTTCCAAAGATCTATCACATATAATTAAATCATCCCAAAATCATATGATTTTCTCTTATTTTCATTCTTTCTCATTCTTATCCTATTTTTAACAACAAAAATAAAAAAAAAATATTTACTAAAAAAATAACACATTATCTTATCTCCGACCAAAGATCAGCCTCTCCTCGAACCACTCCTACAATTTGACGAAATTTTTTTCTTTTTTTCTAATTTTTCGAAGGTCTCAACGGTTTCGTTGAGACCTTCATAAGCTTCGGGTCCTCGGGAGTTCTCTGAGACTTCTCAGAGAATTCTAAACAAGCTTAATGATTTAAAAAGTCTCCGACCCCACCCCCCTCCCCCCTCTCCACTTTATGCATATGGGCATATCGGCACGGTTCGGTTCACGCCAAACCAGACCGAACCGATCCATACCATCCGGTTTTGGGCGGTATGAAAACGAACCGGACCGAACCGAGCGGTTCGGTGCGGTTCGGGGAGTTTTTCGAAAAAAAGGTCCGAACCGGACCGGTAAAGTACCGGTCCGGCTCGGTACGCCTCGTACCGGGCGGTTCGACCCGATACGGTGAACCCTAATTTGGAGTGTTCTTCAAGCATATATAGCGTAATCATATCAAGCCCAATAAAAAAAAATCGCACACTACATCAAAAGATCCTATAGATAGCATCTAGTCCTCATAGAGATTTACTTGGGTAAAGAAAGATGCCTATCTACCAGTGAGGTTGTTCTGCTTTCCATGTTTTGTAAGCAGAGGTGTTTAAACCAGTACATCTAACTCATAATTATAAAAACACAACATCACAAACTACATAAATGATTATTGATCAAATTTGAAATGGGCCAATATAATCATCAATGCTCATTTTGGAGCTACATATACTACAAATTTATACTTACCAGGAAGCTGGCAGCAAACCAAGGTTTTACATCCCAGTGGGACGGGGGGGTGTCCCAGTTGTCTCATCCCGTTCCTATGAGAAAATGGGATCAGGATAGGCTCGAGACACCAAAATCCATCCACACAGGAGAGAAGAAGAAACAAGAAGAAAAAAAAAAGAAAGGAAAGAATAAGAAAAATGAAAAAAAAGGAAATGAAGGGAGAAGAAAAAGAAAGAAAAAAGAAAGGAAAAAAAGGAAGATAGAGGAAAAGAAAGAAAAGAAGAAAGAAAGAAAGAAAAAAAGAAGAAGAGAAAGATAAAGGATATCCACCGGGATGCATGACCGGAACTACTGTCGGGATGGGACGGGACAACGGGACATCCCGTTCTATGGAGAAACTAGGACACCTTTGCCCCACGGGATTTAAGACCTTGCAACAAACCATGGGTTTCAAATAATTTAGACAGCATTCATGAAAAGACAATTCTCCAACTCACCAAACTAACAATTCAATAAATTTTTTTTCCGTTTGACCCCTTTCTCGAGCTACCTTGGATCAAAAGACTGAATTATACATGAAAATTTCCACTAGCCCGATGCATTAGTTTTAGACAAGACACTAAAACATCACTACAAGATATTGTAGCAATATCTTTCAGACCTCTTAGCCAGATTGCACGTAATTGCGAGTTGCCACTACTCACTAAGACATGCAAATGCAGACCATATCCTGACTTGTAGACTTACAGGCCAGGAATGGATCCAATGAAGGACAGAATAAAATTCAGGTCTTGGTTTAGATCTAGTAACTTTGCAGCCAACCTGAACATAATATATCACCATCTGTGTATGAAATTTTATAAAGTGTATATGTCATTTCTTGAAGATTTTTATTTCCTTGTAATGACATTAAGAGAACTGGACCTACCAAATCTTTAATCCCCTTATATATCTTCTTTGAAAACTCAAGCCCTATCCTCCCCTTTATACCTCCTGTTATTGACACCCTTCATAACATTGGCTACCCTGGCCCTTCTTTGTATCATGCCCCTAAGGCCACTAGCCTTTGCATCAGGCTACTCCCAACACTGATTTCCCACACTAAGCCCCGCTTCTTATCTCGAAGTCCCACAAATCACCCTCACCTCCCACCTCCTGTTCTCATGCCACATGTCTCTAATACCTTCTGCCCATCCCTTAGTAACTCTTCATCTCTCTCCCTCTCTTATTTTGACATGTAGGCTTCCACTCATTCTTTGCCCCTTATAATTACTACATAATTTCTTTGATCCCACACCCCTCCTCTTGATTTAAACTCCATCTTCATAAAATCATCCCGCTATTTCACCAGTCACTCATTAGACTGTGCCCTCGAAATATCTCACTTTAAAATTTCCTTCTTTATATAAAATTCTTCTAATTTCTCTTCCCTTTTCTTGTTTGACTCTCCTGGCCTCATTTAACATTTATAACCACATGACCCTTCCCCCACCACCAGTGACAATAAAGCAATCAAGGCTAACACTAGCACCATCCTGACCTCCAAGAACACTGCTCCAATCCACTCCTACACCATCCCAAACCCTATTCATATCTTATTTAGAACCAATGAGTGTTTCACATACATATACCTGACTCATAGAAGTGATAGGTCTTAGGAAGTCCTACTTAGACCTAAACCTAACCTAACTCCTATATGATAAGAATTTGGGTCAGAATTTGGAAGGAAGTTCCAAACCTAGATGGAGGATGCTAGACCAAGTAGCACCACACAATTATATTCCAACCAGTAAACAACAAACTGATATGTTTATCAAAGCTTTTGGTTATGAATAATTTTGATTTTTATCTTCATAGGGTGTAAAGAATGCTGAAGCTCCAAATGGAGTAGCAGGAAAATTTGATTATTTTCAAAATTAAATTCAAATTTAAAATTCAAGTTTAAAATTCAAATTTGAAATCAAACAATCAGTCAATCACCTTGTTGTGATTTGTTGTAAGCTTGTGATAGTTTTCCTTTTTTCGATTATGGGATTTATGGATTAGTACATATTCCACATAATGAAATGAAAACTATAAAATTTCATTATTTCACTGGTATACAGAGATATTCCCTACTTAAATTAGTTTTCTTAAATAAAATTTAGCCATCCTAGGGATGCTTTTCTAGTTCATTTCCATTGTCCATATCATATATACATATGTTGTTTAACTAATAGTTGTGTTCTATTTAGAAAAGCTTTCCAAGTCACGTGTTTGCCTTAAAACGTAAACCATAGCCTAAAAATCAAGAGAGGTTTACATAGCAAAAGGCAAATATGGAGCAAGTCAGAATGAAGAAATATAGCAATGAAACATATCAAGGTCATGCAGAAATAGTTCCAAAGTTAAAATCTTGCATTAAGAGCAAAAGCCAAGCATCAGCAACTCTGGGCATCACCACCACATTGCCAAAGCAACCATGCAGTGGGGGTTCATAGTAGCAACCAAAACAACACAAAAGCTCACATATAACTAAGATAAGAAATTCTATACATTTCAGGAGAACCAAATTGATATGCCATTACCTCATCCTTTAATAAATACTATAACATGTAAAAGAAATTCTACAAAAAGAGTGTTTAGCATTGCGTGTGACTGTTGTTCCTAAAGATCTTAAATATAAACTGAGAAGATGTTTTTGATGGTCAATTCATTCTCGTATCAAGAACTAGACAGGTGTTATGAAGAGCACCCTAATCCCTAATAGTTGTAACATGGTATATTTGACAATAAAGTAGACATGTATTTTAAGGTGGCTTTGCTGAAATGGATAATACCATCTTCTCTAATGTTGTTGCAAATTGGAAGTTGAGGCTATCAGTAGAATGACAGCCAAATATGGAATTTTTACTGAAGGTTGTATTGTAAGAAAATAAAAACTATCCCATTTCTTTCCAATGGATTTGAACACTTAGTAGGTGGTTGAAGAAAAACTCCAATGGCTCAATCAAATGTTACTTCTAGAGATCTACATAGAAATGAAGTCAAGGAAATTTTATTGCTATTGCTACACTCTGTTGGCCTTTGTATCATCTATGTTCAACTACTGGGTGCTTCTCAAGGAGTAAGACACACTATATAGGTGAAAGAAAACCTTGTTAAAGTATAGATTAAAATGGACTAGAAGACTACCGTGGATAGGGCTGTCTAATAAATGAGTTGTTTGTGAGAAGCTTGCGCTAATCTTGTAAACAAGCAAAACGAGCTAAAACTTTGAGTTGGAAAATTAGTAAGCGAGCATGAGTTATGTCCAATTTGCTCATGTTTGGCTCAATATAACTCAAGATATAAATATCTAATAATATACAGTATATTATTTATTAGTTAACTGCATAAGCATTTCTACATTATAAAGTATTATCAGATAATAATGATATTTACTCAGGAAAGAAGATACAACCATCACATCTTAATCTAATGGCTCCAGATTTTCATATGTTTATCAAGTCTAAAAGTGAAGTTAAACTTTCATGACTAAAGTTTTGGATAAATTTTTGATCTGATTAGGGAGAAGAAAGTAATTCCCTTAACCCACACAAACTCAAATCTCTCAAGAAATTTTAGGGAAAAAAAGGAGAGAGACTGACAAAAATAGGGTCTAAGTCAAATTTTCTTTTGTTGATGATTCATAAACTGAGAAACACAGGCTCTATGTACAATAGTGAGGATTGCCCTTGCACAATTCGGGCCAGATTCCTCTCTTAGTTCGAATAAAACTAGCTTTCTAAAATAGACAGGACTAGTAGAAATAAACACAATGAAGCTAAAATCCTATGGAAAGTAAATTTCAACTTTGACATCAACTTTGCTTGCTGTCACTCTGCCAAATTCTTCTTGAATTGGAAGATACACTCAGTCAGAGTAAAAAAATTCAATTTGACAAGCTTATTTCGGGACCAAATAATGGAAGGTGGACCTTATCATTGGCTGCACCACCCACATTAGGAGATGGTGCCACATTGTAGATCTCAAACAATTATCTAATTTAAATAAAAAAAATGATCGTAATTGGGCATCTTATGGCCACGTTATGGCTTCCAGAATTTTGACGTAGGATTCAACTTAACGATGTGGCAGATTGCTTCTAGACCCCATTCAACCTTAAGCTACAGTGGTTAAAGTGATCTACATCAAGTTTAGTGATCCTCTTGGATCAATTTTCTACTAAAGCAAAACTTATTACATACTTCAAAAGCACCCCTTTTAAGTGTATAACAAAGAAGCCTATATAGTTTTCTCTTACTAGTAGTCTTCTCCTCACATTTTCACTTCTACAGGGAAAAACATTTGTATAGTTCGGTTGACTAGAATGTGCTTATCACATCTCCCATTCCATTTCTTTCCTTTCTTTATTTCTTTAATTTTCTTTTTTAGTGCATCAAAAGATATAATGGAATATCAAAGATCCAGAATTGACCAAATAGCCAAGAATGCATTTGAACATTTTAAATAGCTTGTGACAACAATCAAAATAAATAAGAGATACATCCATATAAGTATGTTAACTGGCATATATTACAAAAGGGAAGAAAATATCAATAAGAAAGAAAATATTACATAAATAAGATACAAAAAAATGTATGCAAAACATACCTCTCCATTCTCTTGGAATGTGAAAATATTTCCTATAACAGCCCGTGGGATTGTCTGGAGGAACATAGGGTGGATTCATAGGAAATGGATAAGGAATATTTGTATAGATAGGACAATCAAAACCATGCGTCTGCCAATTTGAAGGAACTGCCTTAACAAAGCACAATCATATCAGAAAGGTCCTCTAGAATAAAAGCATGTGTGCAAGTGTTTAAGCGAAGCGGGAGAGAGAACACAGACTGTGACAATTACTTAATTTACACCCCTAATATAGCACAAGTAAACAAGGATTTAATTTTTTTATTAAAAAAAAGAAACACAATACAGGCTAGTATAGGTCATGAACCAGTATGGCATGTCCCACAGTGCGGGCCTGTATGTTCTTACAATTCAGCCATGACAAGACAGTTCCTGTATTGATATGGGACGATATGGGCCAATACTGGTGGTATATACTAGTCTTGTACTTCGGTTTTATAATTCTTGCTAAGGATGGAGAGTAAAGAAATCCCATTTGTATGATTAAGAAAAAAAAAAATCAAGACATAGGTTTATAGACTTTAGAAAGATAATAAACAGAAATATTCAAATGATACAGCTACATATTAACAAAAGTGTGTGCAAAATGAAATAGCTCGAAATCTATCAATCTTATATTAATTTAATAATCAAAGGACCTGGAATGTTTACTTCCAGGTGCTGACATGTTTTGGTCAGTTTGCACCTTCACAAATTGATAGAACAGATAGTACATATATTTTATCAAGAGTATAGAAATGGACCAACTTTACTCAACATTCCAAAAGGCTAACGAATTAATACTATTACAACGTTCATAAAAGCATAAAAACTGAAGAAAAAAGGAAAAAGGTAAAGCTAAAAGGACCAAAACGAAATAATGAACCACTGGCGGTTCTATCTCTTTCCGCTAGTTTAACCAATTAAACATTAGCACTAGTCATTTCGTTGCTGATCTTGTTTTCTATGAAACTATCTATTATTAAAAGGTATCCATTTTACAAGGATTTACCAGCCCATACTTCTGAAAGTTAACGATTAGGCATGTTTTGCAGCCCTTTCATTTTGCTAAAATAATATATTCAACAATTAACATTTTTTCTTGAAATTCGAGTTCATCTACTAGGTATTGAACTGCATATTAGAATCAATGAGATCTAGGGAAAATTTTGAAGTAATACTATAATAAGTTAAAAATACAAAGAAAACAACCAACAATGACTTGTATATATAATGGATATTAACAACTTTTAAGTCATGAATACTTGCCTGGTAGTGTTTCCCAAAGAGAATCATCATAACTGCTATCACAAAAGTTTGCTGGAACACTTGTAGGAGAAGAGGCCAAAAAGAACTTCCAGTGCCCACTTAAAGACTTTACAAAAGGTAAGCCCTTGACCCAGAAAGCAGCACTCTCCAGGGAAGCAAAAACAGCATCATCATTCCATACAGCTGAATTTGAATTCAGCAAATCCACCTTGCTGCGCTCATACCAATATCTAAGAGATCCTGTTCAGGATAATATAGATCATTGCACAAATAGCTTCAAGACTTTGACAGCATTAGCTGCAGGAAATTTTCTTAATAGAGGTTATTGACTGATATCAGTCAGCACCCTAAGTATTACACAAGGGAACATCCATGACAAAGTCCAGGGCAAAGCTGAACAATGGCAAGATGAGAGACATGGAACACAACAAATTCACAGACATGATGAAAAATGGATACAATGAACTGAAGGAATAGGATCCAGACATACAACTTATTCGTTGCTACACTCAGAGTGAAAAATACTAGCATATCTGTAGTCAGGAATAATCACCACTTTGATACTCAAAAGGAATAGAAGAAATACTGCATATTCCTGTGCAATGTGCAAATGTCAATGGTTTAAATCCATATGACACGTTTATCTGCCCACATCTAGAAATGGACTCTGCAATATAAAATCCAGTCCAGATTCACTCCTCAAGTTCTATGGTCAAAACAAGAAGCCACAGAAGACATCAGCCTATTGAATCATGAATTGTAAATTTTTGTTAACAAAATAACATGCACATCACATGTCCTTCACAAAAGAATTGTCAAACTATCAAGCTATGATCATGAGGAGTTTACTTAGTTGACCTACTTAAGTAATGGAGAAAAATCTAACCAAGCTAAAATTTTAGTACACGGAATTGACGTACAGTTGGTGTAGAATGGGGTGTGCTCACCTTCAACTGAATCATGTGAGTGCAGTGGCACATGTGCATCACACTTTCTCCACTTGATAAAGGATGGATCTTCCCAAACTCTATGAGAATTATCTAAGGGAGAGAAGGGTCCAACCGGAAAATCCGCAGGCATGGTGACAGAAAATTTGCTCAAGATATGTTTCGACAAAGTAATAGAATATATGTCCTGCATGCAAGCAAAAGAATTAAAACTAAAAAAAATAAAAAAAGTGTCTGTAACTGCCACTGGAACTTATAAAACAATTTTAACTTCAAAACTTCAAGATTTCAGAAATCCCATTGGTGATTTCATATATTGTGTAAAAAATATAGTAACAAAAAATAGTATGCAGTTTCAATTACCCTTTTGCTTTGCGTTAAAAACAATATAGAGAAAGAAATTCTCCAAACATGCACCTTTCAAACCCTGGCATTAGCTCTGATAATGTTGATAGTGATCTTAGAAAAAGTGTACCGAAATTGTGAAATGTGTGAAACAAAATATTTATAAAGAAATGTTCATGTTGCCATCTGTGACTACTAGAGTACAGAAAAAGACTGTGAAGAAAGATTTCCTTTATATAAATTATGATAAGCTTCACCTAAAGAGCCAACAAAAGAAAAGCAAGGAAAAACAAGGTAAAGAGCGGCTAAGGTCAGACAAACTTATATGGATGGCTGGTTATCTCACTAATATAATGTCTTAGCGGCCCCATCCTATCTAAATCCCAGGCCACCTACATTCATGTTACTCTTGATATGGTCAATAGACACATTTACAGCATTGTTTCCAAGAAGACAACCCAGAGAATGCAATAGGTTAGGGAAGAAACTTGCAACTCTTACCATGACCATAACCATCCAGCATTCTTCCAAATATTTGGGGTTAGCTTTATTGATCCTCATTTGCCAAGCATTCCTGCTTACAACCAGCTGTAATCTAATTACAGGATTTTCCATATACTTTCTCAAAAGATCTATTCATGTTATGCTATGTCTTCTCCTTTTTCTCTGTCCTTCAGCAGAAATTGAAGTACCCTTCCCATTGTTATAGAAGCCCCCTGAGGTCTGTGTTGTATAATATTTCTACCATCTTAATTTTTCCTCCATCATTTTGTTCTTAATTAGTGTAACCATTACAACTCTTTCATTTCTCATGCTATCCTTCCTAATTTCACCATGCATTCATCTTAGCATTCTCATTTTTTTGACAGGTTCTAGACCCTTTTTACACTCTAACATTCATAGTCATGCAAAACTAGAGGCCTTGAAGCCATTCTATAAACTTTTCCTTTAAATCAACAAAGTATTTGTAGGTCACATGATATCCCAAAAACACCTCTCCTTTTTATCAAACCAGCTCTAATTCTATCACACATCTTGATCCATCTCTCCATTATTTCGTATAATAGATCACAGATACCAAAACCAATAACTTCATGGTATCTCTTGTCTATCAATATTAATTGAAGTCTCGTCATTGTTCCTGTTTTCATGGAAGTACTCAGCCAAGCAAGTAGCAACTTTTAAGACACTAAAAAATATTGCGAACCAAATTCTACAGGGATCTCCCTACTTGGTGCAAATTAATAGATACTTAAAGAGCCATGCAAACATCTGCTCTTTATAACCAGCTACACAATCAAGAAGTCAAGCCACTGAAACATAACTGGCAGCCACTTTTCTATCAGTGATGTCCCCTACAAGGTACAGATTAATCAGATCGGAGAGCCATGATGCCTCCTTGTAACCAGCCACATGATTTAATAAATAGATTTGACAATGCGTAAACAAATTTTCTAAGTATTGCACAAACTCCAGCTAAGACAAGATCAGCAAAATAAACACTAGTAAGTCCTGACTTCAACCCAATTACAATAACCCTCTGTAGAGTGACCACCTGCAGTTTTCTGCACACTTCATCCGAAACAATCTCATACCATTTTTCAGAAGAGCTCATCGACTGACTCTTTTTTACTCCCGTCCAAGAAAGCCATCTAGAGGGCGCAGAGTGTTTTGCAGACTCCAACAAGTTCACAGACAGGAAATCAAAGGATAAAAGTAATATCGATCAAATCCTAGAACAGAGAAGGGGCTAAAAGACAAAGCTATGCACAAGCAAGCCGAAAACACCAGAGATGCTCCTCTCAAAATCCCATCCAAAACAAAACGAGAGTATTTCAAAACAGCAATGAAGGTCAAAAGCAACAAAATGGCATAAATCTGCGACCAGGAATAAAAGAAGACATAACAAAACTCAGGGGGCAAAAAAAAAAAAAAAACAGAAGAAGAATTCCTGAGGCATAAAGAGATCAATAAAGCACCAACAGCTTAAAACTGAAACTAAGTTCCACATCTACTCCAATTTAGAAATAAATCCAAGATAGAAAGCATAGAAACTCTCCTTAGCAACACATTCAATCTTCCACATTCAGAGCAGATCCCTGTTCATAGCAGCAGTCTATAAAATTAATGAATCAAAACAGAAGTGAATAGTATCATAAAAGCTTCCCTCTAACTGAAGAAAATGTTTGCCCTAGAAGAGCATCAAGAACTGAAATAATCAAACTAGAACTCTTGCAAGTAGAAGTCCTACAGTTTAATCACAGTTGAAACCTTTCAACTTCTCCACTGGCATATTCAATATTTATTTTTCACCTTTCCTTCACCAATAACAACATGCTCATAAATCACTCATCAAGGATATGGAAATTCCAGTGATCTCTCTTCTCACTGTTTCATATCCTTGGCACTCTCCACCAAGGTGTCCCACTCTAGATGACACCAACAAATCTATCAAAAAATCTTCTTGCTTTTGATAAAAGAAGATTGGATCGGATACAGAATTGCCAGAAACCTGTTGAACTGGAAGATGACGGCAGCTGACGACGGACTTCCCAGCACCCGCCGCCTCCTACTTTGGAAATCCACCAGATTCGCAAGACGATGGATAGATGCAACTGCTGGGTGATGTCATAGAGGCTTGAAAGGATGTCATCGGGTGTGCCAGGTGATTTGTAAATAAAGCGAAGGTCTTTAACCAATGAGGATGTATTACTTATTTTGGGTTTATCCTCCGGTGCATTGGATTCGCAAAGTTTGTGAGTATTAATTACTTCCTGTAATCTATCTCATAATTACCATTTCATTAGAGTTTTCTCTTGGGTCACCGGGATGATTTAAGATCACAGCATTTAGTAAGCCATGATCCAGTCATTAAAATTTTTTGAATATTCATAAATAATTTATTTAATATTTTATGAAAATATAAAAATACTGATTATATAATATCAAAATTATCTATAATATAATTCAAAAAATATATATTTATTAATCACATATAATATATTATAAATAAAATATTATTATATTTATTAATATATTAATAATAATAGATTCTATAAAAATATATTTATTAGTCCTATAAATTATTAATATTATAAAAATATATTAATTATTATTATAGAATTAATATTTTTATTTATACTTATAATATACTATTTCTTAATATAAATATTTATTTTGATTAAAAAAATAATATAAATAAAATAATATATTAAGTATTTTTATTATATAAATATAAAGTACAATAAAATATTTTTTTTAAATTTAAAATTATCATTGAATCATAATATGATAATAATATGATTAATAATATATTATAATATAATATATATTATAAATATAATATATATTGTCAAATATAATATAATATATAATATTGATATAATATATTAACGATATATTGATATACAATTTTTTTTGCTAGATTGAGTGATATTTTTATCTATATATTTTAGTCTAAAATCATTATCCGGAGATGATCATATATTTCCAACCTTGAAGATATTTAATCCATCACTGGATTTGAGAGTAATTTGAGGAGCATGGATAATTTGAAATCATTGCAATGTAGGATCATTATGATGTAACTAAATATGATGATCTTATTATCTCTACTCCATCATTCCTGATCTTAGATGAATCATCTCATATTAAATATCTCTTTGATGTGTTTACTGTTTCTAATAAATAATATTTTCAAAGTTAAATTTTTTATAAAATTTTACTTTATAAAAGTTATATCATTTTAAAGGAGACTCAGCTATTTAATATTGTGGTGCCTCCTCTCTCTTTTTTTTTTTTTGTCAAGCTAAGAGGTATGTGAGAGGGGCTAATCTACGCTGCAATGTAATCTTGAGAGGGGATTCCAAAACATAGTGTCCTGGATCAATAGTTGGGTAGATTAGAAAGACACCCATCTCATTTATCGCCGATAATATTTACATGGAGGCCAAGTGTCGTAGACCTTTCTCATGTGGGCGTAGGGTCCTCTTAGAGCCCTCATCAGCCATCACCAGGCACCTTAGGATATTTTAATGATTGATGCGAATAGCTAACGCTTGATGGGGAAACTTCTCCCACGTATATTAAAAAATATATATTTTTATTAAATAAATGATGATTTAGACAGCCACATTATCTTTCCTTCGTATGTTTTTTTTCTGTTGCAATACCATTATAACAGTCATTATCATATTTTTTATGTTAATATTGAATAACTTCAATCATACAAGGTAGAGCGTATTGATATAACCACCTCTATATCTGCTATAATGATCAATCACAATTTCTAGATATTGTTGTTACTGAAAGTTTGATGGCAACAGTTGATCAAATAGCATAGTAGTTATATGTATCCCCTTTTAGTTACATTTGTTCATTTGTTTGTTAAATTTGCTCAATGTAGATCATAAAATTGGTTTAAAATAATAAATATTTATGAAGCACAAGATGTGACTTAAATTAAAAATCAAAAATATTGTAACAGGTTGGTTATTTTTTTTTGGTAATAATGGGTTGGTTTTTTACATGAAAAATTTATCAACGGTGAGATTCATTGGTCTTTCAATTTGCACCAACTCTCTTGAACGGTATCAATCTCATCATGCTAAGTTAGCAACACAAACTTTTTGTACGAAAAGCCAAACCGGAGGGATATGCATAACTAGGAAGCATAATACATTATCTAAATGACTTCACTGTACTTAAGAGGTGTTTGATTGGAGGGAGGAGGTCTGAAATCAAAATAGAAATGAATGACTCCCCAACCGTTTGATTGGTAGAAGTCTCGTTCTGATGCCAATTCCAAGATGGAATAGAAATGATCCAATTTACTTAAAACTCAATTCTTACTCTTCTCTAAGGGTTCAAATTTTCATTCCTATTTCGATTTTCATTTCGATTCTAATCTCCAAAGAGATGTTTAGTTCGCAACTGAAATGAGAATTGGAATGGAAATCATAATGGATTGGAATCAAAATCAGAATGGCCAAATCCTCCTAAGCATTTGGTTTATTACTGGAATCAGAATCAGAATAGAAATTTGAATCTTTAGAAGAGAGAATGATTAAATTTTAGATAGATTGGGCCATTTCCATTTCGCTCCGAAATATAAATCAGAATGGAACTCCTTCCTATCAAACGGTTAGAATGAGAGCTGTTGGTGCAAAAATCTGCTTGCGCCGGAGAAGCTGGAGTCGGAGAAGTCGCGGTCGCCGCCGGGACCTGCAAAGGAAGTCTAAACCGGAGGTGGGGTTGCTCCGGCAAGACCCTCCGACGCTCAAGTCAGTTCCCTGCCTCAACAAGAATGGAGTGCTCGAACGGAGAATTTAGCAGAGTTTTGAGATGAAAAATGAGAGCTTATAGAATAACGTATCTGGGTCCCCCTTTTTATAAGCGGAGGAGGTAACGGATTGATAGTGACGTTTGTAACCGTCTGGTAGTGGGCCGCCCATAGTCAGGAGGAATTTATTGCGAAGGGTAGTGGAGCGGAATCGTGGCTATCGCCGTAGCTCGCCACGTGGAATCAGTTGCGAGGAGTGGAGCAGCGTCCATTGTCGTGACTTGCCAGCGGATGGGAGAATCGCCCGGTATCCATCGCAGGAAGTGGAGCAGGATCGTGGCCGTTATTGCGGCCTGCCATGGAGTAGTGGAGCTGCGCGGAATCCGTTGTAGGAAGTGGAGCAGGGCTGCGACCGTTACTACGGCCTGTCAGGGGTGATGGAGCTGCGCGGAATCCGCCGCAGAAAGTGGAGCAGGATCATGGTTGTTATTGTGACCTGCCAGGGGGCGCAGATCCATCGGCTGAAGTTCGGCTGCGGTCGGAGTCCGGCCTCTGTAGGGGTCCGGGCGGAGTCCTCCTTGCGGTTGGGGTCGTGGATGGAGCCCGGCTTCCGTGGGAGTCCGGGCGGAGCCCTTTCGGAGCTGAAGTTGCGGGCGGAACCCGGCTCCCGTAGGAGTCCGGGTGGAATCCCCTGCAATCAAAATCAAATGCGGAGTCCGGCTCCTGTAGGAGTCCGGACGAAGTCTGCTCGTAGCCGTTGGAGTCGAGGACGAAGCCCGACTCTCGTAGGAGTCCGGACGGAGTCTTCCTGCAATTAAAGTTAAAAGTGAAGTCCGGCTCCCGTAGGAGTCCGGACGGAGCTTACCAGCAGTTGACGTTGAGGACGGAGCCCGACTCCCGTAGGAGTCCGGACGGAGTCTACTTGAGGTCGAAGTTGTCGGCGGAGTCCGGCTCCCGTAGGAGTCCGGACGAAGTCTGTCTGCAGCCGTTGGAGTCGAGGACGAAGCCCAGCTCCCGTAGGAGTTCGGGCGGAGTCTTCCTGCAATTAAAGTTAAAGGCGAAGTCCGGCTCTCGTAGGAGTCCGAACGGGGCTTACCAGCAGTTGACGTTGAGGACGGAGCCTGGTTCCCGTAGGAGTCCGGATGAAGTCTACTTGAGGTCGAAGTTGTCAGCGGAGTCCGGCTCCCGTAGGAGTCCGGACGAAGTCTGTCTGCAGCCGTTGGAGTCGAGGGCGAAGCCCGGCTCCCGTAGGAGCCTGGGCGGAGTCTTCCTGCACTTAAAGTTAAAGGCGAAGTCCGGCTCCCGTAGGAGTCCGGACGAAGTCTGTCTGCAGTCGGTGTTTGACGTTGGCGAGGAAGCTCAGCTCTCGTAGGAGTCCGGGAGGACCTCCTGGAGTCGATTCTGTTGAGGACTTCGGCTGTGGGTATTTTATACCCAACACCAGTCCCCCTACTTTCGAGTTCGAATTTCGAATGAAGGAAGTACAGAGAGATGGGCACAGCCGAAACCGTCCCTTCGAATCCTGCACACCGCCGCTCTCAGATATTTTGGCATTAAATGTGTGCATATCGGAGCTCTTTTTCTGGTTAAGGTGACCTGAAGAGTCTTTTCGGAACTCCCGCCGAAACGCGATCCCAAGCGCCGCGCTTCGGAAATCTGCGAACGGTCAATCCTCGATAGCGGTGAGGGGGACATGCCGGACACGTGGCATGTATCAGTTGGTCGAGGTACATCCGCTGCCATAACTGCGCTAAGATCCGCTGGCTATTTAAACCCCCTACTCTCCCTTCAGGGTTTCATTCTGCCGAGAAGACGGCACCCTTCTTTCATCTGAGAGCCTAGCTACTCAGCTACTTCCCCTGCACCGGTCCTTGCCGTCTTCAGCCCCCCAATTCTTCTCTAAGGGGTTCCCACGCCATGTCCTCTACCCCGGAGGCCATCCTTGAAGGGATGTCTAGGGCTTGGAGGAAGGCGAGGAGGAGAACAGTGGCCGGTGAGGATCCCCATCGTTTCAAAGGGGGCTCAAGGAAGAATTTCTTCAACAACAGGGGTTTAATAACGGGGGCCACCGGTAAAGTTATTCTGCCCGAGAATTTCGGAGTAGCAAGGTGGGGTGATACCGATCAAGGGGGCAGAGCTGTCGTCACAAGCTGTGGCGGGATCCTTGATGCCGTCGGGGCCGAGGGATCAGAAGCGGTCGGCGTCGACGGTGGGGCAGTGGAATTTATTGTGGGGACGGTGGAAGTAGCGCATGCCGACCTTGCCGGAGTATTTTGGGTGGCGGCTGTCGCGGAGCATTCGGAGATGGAGCATATCTTTGGCATCACCGCTGCCTCCAAGGTGACTCCAGCTCTTCTTGAAACAGGTCTTCGTCACTGCTGTCGTTGCCCTTACCGCCCCCGGGAATCTATCCCACCCTTTTCCCCTAGGGTTGGGACTTCGGAGATGGAGCGAAGCGAGACGGGACGAGAGCCGATAGGTCCGTTACACGCACTGGAGAACACGGCTGAGAAGGACAGAGACGGGAAGAGGAGTTTGCAGCTTGGAGCGGCCTCCGGTATATCCTTTCCAAGCCGTGTTCGCGGGGCTTGCAATGATGTATATCTTTTTTTCTTGACCCACCGGGTCTTGTAACGTATATCTTATTAAATGAAAAAGGAGATTTTGTTACCTTGTCTGCATCTTGCATCAAATAGTTGTCTGTCGAACTTCTTCATTTTCCTTTCCTCTTTCTTCCTCCTTTTCTTCTTTTCTTTTTCACGTCATCCTAAGGTCATCGACGACCTCTTTTATTCGTGTAGGGTTGTTATTTGTCGAGCTCCTTTTCGGCTTTTACGCCGTTCGAAGATACCCGGTTGTCATTCCGTCAATGGCTGCAGGTTCGCTTGGGGCCATTCGGGCCCGGGGTCCCTCCTAGGGTTTGAATTCAGGGATCCGAGCCTCTCGGATGCTGTTTGTTTTCCAATCGTCACTGTTGTAATCCATTGCCTTCCTTTTTTGCTTGGAGTTTTTCTCCGCTGAAGCCGAGGCGAAGTTCGGCTCCCGTGGGAGTCCGGGCGGAGCCTTCCTTGGCGTCCTGGACAGAGCCCGGCTCCCGTAGGAGTCAGGGCGAAGTCTTCCTGCAATCAAAGTCATAGGCGAAGTCCGACTCCCGTAGAAGTCCGGACAAGGCTTACCGGCAGTTGCTGTTGTCGGCGGAGTCCGGCTCCCGTAGGAGTCCGGGCGGAGTTGTCCTGTAGTCGATGTCGGTGATGGAGCCCGGCTTCCGTAGGAGTCCGGGCGGAGTTGTCAGTGATGGAGCCCGACTCCCGTAGGAGTCCGGGCGGAGCTGTCATGTAGTCAAAGTCGGTGACGGAGCCCGGCTCCCGTAGGAGTCCGGGCTGGGCTTATCACCGATCGAAGTTGCTTAAGCTAGGGCAAGGTTTTCCTCTTGGGGGGGCGCATATGGGCGTTGCAGGGCCTCTCCCCCCATCCGGTCTAAAAGAGCTGGGCCTTTGACTTTGTTCATGTCAGGACGAGGTCCTCCTCCTGTTCCTGGCATGGCTGTGGGGGCGCATATGGACGTTGTAAGGCCTCTCCCCCCATCCGATCTAAATGGAACCGGGCCTTCGACTTTGCTCAAGTTAGGGCGAGGTTCTCCTCCTGTCCCTAACAGAGCTGTGGGGGCACATATGGGCGTTGTAAGGCCTCTCCCCCCATCCGGTCTAAATGGAACCGGGCCTTCGACTTTGCTCAAGTTAGGACGAGGTTCTCCTCCTGTCCCTAACAGGGCTGTGGGGGCACATATGGGCGTTGTAAGGCCTCTCCCCCCATCCGGTCTAAATGGAACCGGGCCTTCGACTTTGCTCAAGTTAGGGCGAGGTTCTCCTCCTGTCCCTAACAGGGCTGTGGGGGCACATATGGGCGTTGTAAGGCCTCTCCCCCCAATCCGGTCTAAATGGAACCGGGCCTTCGACTTTATGAGGTTGCCCTTTTGTTTTTGATACAGTTTGTTTGAATTGTCCAAAGACATATGGGTATGTGACTTTTGATTAAAACGAAGTTACTGATAGTACATCCGTAAGTTTTCTGAGCTCCATGGTCGCGGGAGGTCGGCTCCTCCGAGCTCCTTAAGATAATAAGTTCCGGGCCGGACTACTTCTTTGACCTCATAAGGTCCCTCCCAGTTTGGGGCGAGTTTCCTCCGGTCCTGAGGTTGCGAGACAGCAGCTCATCGAAGCACTAGATCTCCTGCTTTAAAGGCTTTGTTCTTGACCCGGGCATTGTAATATCGAGCAACTTTCTGTCTGTAGGCTGCCATTCGAACCTGAGCGATCTCCCGTCTTTCTTCCAGTAGGTCGAGGTTGGCTCTAAGACTTTGTGAATTTCGGTGCTCGTCGAATGCCACGACTCGTGCCGACGGGAGTTTAAGCTCGATCGGAATGACGGCTTCCGTTCCGAAGGCTAAAGCAAAGGGGGTCTCCCCCGTAGGTAACCTTTGGGTAGTTCGATACGCCTATAGCACATGATAAAGCTCGTCTGCCCAAGTTCCTCTTGCTTTTTCAAGCCTTGTCTTAATCTCCTGCAAAAGGGTTCTGTTAGTCACCTCAGCTTCGCCGTTCGCCTGAGGATGGGCTACTGATGTGAAGTTGTGGGAGATGTTTAGATCTTCACAGAATTCGGCGAATCTTACTCCCGCGAATTGCTGTCCATTATCAGTGATTAGGGTTCTAGGCAGACCGAACCTGCATACAATTGACTTCCAGACGAAATCTTGTACTTTCGCTTCTGTGATTTTTGCTAGTGGTTTGGCTTCGACCCATTTGGTGAAGTAGTCGATCGCTACAAGGAGAAACTTTCTTTGTCCAGACGCCATGGGAAAGGGGCCAAGGATGTCCATCCCCCATTGTGCAAAAGGCCATGGGACACCCAAAGGTGTGAGCTTGGTGGCGGGCTGTCTCTGGACGTTGGCGTATCTCTGGCATCGATCACACTTTTTGACATATTCAATCGAATCATGATGCATTGTTGGCCAGTAATATCCTTGGCGGAGTAGCTTGTGGGATAAAGATCTAGCTCCCAAATGGTTTCCGCAAGCTCCCTCGTGTACTTCCCATAAGGCGTAGTCAGCTTCCGAGGGCCAGAGGCATCTTAAGAGGGGCAAGGAGTATGATCTTTTGTACAATTTATCCTCATAAAGGATGTACCGGGAGGCTTGATTTCGGAGCTTCCGAGCCTCCTTCGCGTCCTGGGGGAGAACTCCATCTCTAAGATAGGTCATCAGCGGGTCGACCCAGCTGGGCTCGTGGTCGATCTCCATTACGGGCCGCGATTCTTTTGTACTCGGATATTTTAGAACTTCAAAGAGGACGTCTTTGGGCAATTCGGCCGGAGCCGATGTCGCCAGCTTGGAGAGAAGATCGGCTCTGGTATTCTCCAGTCTTGGAATCTGCCTAATGTCGAAACTGCTAAAGGCGGGGGTAAGTTCCTTTACCTTCTCAAGATATTTGGCCATACTGTCCTCCCGCGCTTCATAACTCCCGCTGACTTGTCCCACCACTAGTTGGGAGTCGCTGTGTACCCAGAGTTGACCTATTCCCAGCTCTTTGGCGATCCTTAAT
Organism: Elaeis guineensis; assembly: GCF_000442705.2. NCBI lineage: Eukaryota > Viridiplantae > Streptophyta > Magnoliopsida > Arecales > Arecaceae > Elaeis > Elaeis guineensis. The sequence goes on along the minus strand of NC_025999.2, from coordinate 10,095,586 downwards.
CCTGCGATCAGAGCTTCATATTCCGCTCCATTGTTTGTTGCGGGAAACTTGAAACGTAGAGCGTATTCCGCGATGACTCCCTCCGGGCTGACCAAGATCAGGCCTGCACCCGCGCCTGCCATGTTGGAAGATCCATCCACATAGAGGGTCCAAAAGCAATCGGAGGGATTGGCTTCTTCGTTGAGGGAGTTCGGTTGAGACTTCAGGTCGTCACCTTTGCTTTGCTCAGGTTCGGCCTCCTCTGGGATGGTGCACTCTACTATGAAATCTGCCAATATTTGGGCCTTTACTGCTGGTCTAGGTCTGTAGTTGATGTCGAATTTCGTGAGCTCGATCGCCCATTTTGCCATTCTTTCGGAGGCGTCAGCCCGGTGCAAAACCATCTTGATCGGCTGATCGGTGAGTAGCGTCACGGTGTGCCCTTGAAAGTAGGGTCGGAGCCTCCGAGCTGCAACCAACAAGGCATAGGTCAGTTTTTTCAATTTGGTGTACCTGGTCTCGGCGTCCCTCAGTGCGCGGCTAATGTAGTAGACTGGTCGCTGGACTTTCATTTCTTCTTTGACAAGGACGGCCGCAAGGGCCATGGGAGAGACCGCCAGGTATAAAAATAGTTCCTCCCCAGGTTCAGGCTTTGCCAGCAGCGGGGGTGAGCTAAGGTAGTTTTTTAATTCTTCGAATGCCTGTTGGCATTCAGAGGTCCAACAGAAGTTCTTCGGCTGCTTGAGGGTTTGAAAGAAGGACAAACATCGTTCGGCCGACCTCGCGACGAAGCGATTAAGAGCCGCTATCCTCCCTGTGAGGCGCTGAACCTCCTTGATCGACTTTGGGGTGGTCATCTCTTGGATAGCGTGAATTTTCTCTGGATTGGCCTCAATCCCGCGCCCTGATACCATGAAACCCAGGAACTTTCCTGAGGTTACCTTAAAAGCGCATTTAGTTGGGTTCAGCTTTATTCTGTACTTTCGAAGAGCGTCAAAGGTTTCCTCGAGGTCGGCGACATGATTTCTGGAAGACTTGCTTTTTACAAGCATATCGTCCACGTAGACTTCCATGTTTCGGCCGATCTGCTCTTTGAAGATTTTGTTCACCAACCGTTGGTAGGTTGCGCCCGCATTCTTGAGGCCGAATGGCATGACCCTGTAGCAGTAAAGGCCGCGATTGGTGATGAAAGCTGTCTTTTCTTCATCTTTCGATGCCATTCTAATTTGATTATAGCCGAAGAACGCGTCCATAAAAGTGAGGAGCTCATGGCCTGAGGTAGCGTCCACCAGTTGGTCGATTCTGAGAAGGGGGTAGCTGTCCTTTGGACAAGCCTTATTCAGCTTTTTGAAGTCTATACACATCCTCCATTTGCCGTTTGCTTTCTTGACCAAAATAACATTGGAAATCCAATCAGGATAATTAACTTCCTTAATGAATCCGACCTTGAGAAGCTTATCCACTTCCTCGGCTATCGCCTTCTGCCTCTCCGGGGCATGACTCCGGATTTTTTCTTTTGTCGGTCGATGCTTCGGATCGACTGCCAGATGATGCTCCATGACTTCCGTGTCAATCCCCGACATATCCGTCGGAACTCAAGCAAAAATATCCGCATTCCTTCGGAGGAAATCAATAAGATGCGTCCGCACCTCCTCCCCCAGGTTAGAGCCAATTAACACCACATGCTCCGCGTTTCCATCATTCAGGGGAACTGGTACCAGATCTTCGATTGGGCCGCCCCTTTCTTCGGTGAGGTCGTCGCGAGCATCCAATCCATCGACGGGATAGGGGTCAGCCCGGTCGCTTCTTTGCAAGACGATGTTGTAGCAATGTCTGGCCAGGGCTTGGTCTCCCCGGACCTCTCCGATCCCCTGGTTGGTGGGGAACTTCAATTTCAAATGGTAGGTTGAAACGACAGCTCTGAGAGCATTGAGGCCGGGTCGGCCAAGGATTGTATTGTAGGCGGATGGCGCCTTTACCACCAAGAAATTCACCAGAGCCCTGGACTACTTTGGATACTGACCCGCGGCCACAGTCAAAGCTATCATTCCCTCCGTCGGAACGGCGTCACCGGTAAACCCTATCAAGGGGGAGCAAATCGGCCTCAGATGACCGCCAAGAGCGGACATCCTTGAAAAGGCATCGTAGAACAAGATGTCGGCCGAACTTCCGTTGTCGACGAGAATGCGACGGACGTCGTAATTTGCTATATTCAAGAAAACTACGATCGTGTCATTATGAGGGAATTGGACTCCCTGGGTGTCTTCTTCGGTAAAGGTTATGGGTTCTTCAACTTTTTGCCGCTTGGGGGATGCAGCTGGTATGTTGGTTGCCTCCCGTCGGGATTCCCCCGAGATGGCATTGACGGAATCCGGCAGAGGCCGATCATCCGGCCACTCCTCATCGGCGACCATAGTCGGAGGTAGTTGTGCAAAGGCCTTGCGAGAAGGCATCAGATGAGGGAAGGAGGAGTGGGTGCTGGAAAAGATGGTCGGAAGTGGATCCGTTGAGCGCTCCTTTAAGAACAAGGATATTGCGAAGACAGGCCCTTCTTCTAGCGCCAATCCTGTTGGTGCAAAAATCTGCTTGCGCCGAAGAAGCTGGAGTCGGGAAAGTCGCGGTCGCCGTCGGGACCTGCAAAAGAAGTCTAAACCGGAGGTGGGGTTGCTCCGGCAAGACCCTCCGACGCTCAAGTCAGTTCTCTGCCTCAACAAGAATGGAGTGCTCGAACGGAGAATTTAGCAGAGTTTTGAGATGAAAAATGAGAGCTTATAGAATAACGTATCTGGGTCCCCCTTTTTATAGACGGAGGAGGTAACGGATTGATGGCGACGTTTGTAACCGTCTGGTAGTGGACCGCCCATAGTCAGGAGGAATTTATTGCGAAGGGTAGTGGAGCGGAATCGTGGCTATCGTCGTAGCTCGCCACGTGGAATCAGTTGCGAGGAGTGGAGCAGCGTCCATTGTCGTGACTTGCCAGCGGATGGGAGAATCGCCCGGTATCCGTCGCAGGAAGTGGAGCAGGATCGTGGCCGTTATTGCGGCCTGCCATGGAGTAGTGGAGCTGCACGGAATCTGTTGTAGGAAGTAGAGCAGGGCTGCGACCGTTACTGCGGCCTGTCAGGGGTGATGGAGCTGCGCGGAATCCGCCGCAGGAAGTGGAGCAGGATCATGGTTGTTATTGTGACCTGCCAGGGGGCGCAGATCCATCGACTGAAGTTCGGCTGCGGTCGGAGTCCGGCCTCTGTAGGGGTCCGGGCGGAGTCCTCCTTGCGGTTGGGGTCGTGGATGGAGCCCGGCTTCCGTGGGAGTCCGGGCGGAGCCCTCTCGGAGCTGAAGTTGCGGGCGGAACCCGGCTCCCGTAGGAGTCCGGGCGGAATCCCCTGCAATCAAAATCAGATGCGGAGTCCGGCTCCCGTAGGAGTCCGGACGAAGTCTGCTCGTAGTCGTTGGAGTCGAGGACGAAGCCCGGCTCTCGTTGGAGTCCGGACGGAGTCTTCCTGCAATTAAAGTTAAAGGCGAAGTCCGGCTCCCGTAGGAGTCTGGACGGGGCTTACCAGCAGTTGACGTTGAGGACGGAGCCCGGCTCCCGTAGGAGTCCGGGCGGAGTCTACTTGAGGTTGAAGTTGTCAGCGGAGTCCGGCTCCCGTAGGAGTCCGGACGAAGTCTGTCTGCAGCCGTTGGAGTCGAGGACGAAGCCCGGCTCCCGTAGGAGTCCGGGCGGAGTCTTCCTGCAATTAAAGTTAAAGGCGAAGTCCGGCTCCCGTAGGAGTCCGGACGGGGCTTACCAGCAGTTGACGTTGAGGACGGAGCCTGGCTCCCGTAGGAGTCCGGACGAAGTCTACTTGAGGTCGAAGTTGTCGGTGGAGTCCGGCTCCCGTAGGAGTCCGGACGAAGTCTGTCTGCAGCCGTTGGAGTCGAGGGCGAAGCCCGGCTCCCGTAGGAGTCCGGGCGGAGTCTTCCTGCACTTAAAGTTAAAGGCGAAGTCCGGCTCCCGTAAGAGTCCGGACGAAGTCTGTCTGCAGCTGGTGTTTGACGTTGGCGAGGAAGCTCGGCTCTCGTAGGAGTCCGAGCGGACCTCCTGGAGTCGATTCTGCTGAGGACTTCGGCTGTGGGTATTTTATACCCAACAAGAGCCATTCATTTTTATTCCAATTCGAGACACTGACTTCCTTCAACCAGATACCCTCTGAAGGGTCATCTCATGCACTATCCATAATATAACAAGCGTTAATCTCCAAGCTTTTAATTGTCCACATATTAGATAAAGAATTGTCAAAATGGTGGCGACGGTAGGCGGGTCTTGTGGATAATCTGCAGACTTCCTGACTATTTTTTGTGGCCACATCTTTAACGAGATTGGGTCCCGCAGAATCCAATAAAAATGGTTAGAGCACAAGTAAGTTTATGATAATTTATTTCTAGATGCAAAGAATGCCTTCAATGAAGTCCAACAAATAAATGGAAAACAGGCAAGCAATTGATTGGATCTTAATTGCTATTTTTTTCCTTCCATTATAATAGATTGATTAAAGATTTGTTTCGGCTCTAGTGGTGCTTCTGTCGCTGCAAGTGGCGTTAGGATCTATAACATGACCATTCTAATGGCAGAATTTCGTGGAGATGGGAAGAACTATCTGATGCTGTTCAAGCATTGCAAGCATCCAATACTTAGAGAGAGAATTTCAGACTGTTATTAAGGTGGCTTTCCGATCTCCTATCAGCTGAAATTAGACTTCACCCTCTACCACTAAATTGCTTGGGTTTGTCACATTCTTTGTTCTCATTTGAGATTTTTCATATATATATAAAAATAATAATAATAATACAGCTGATTAGATGGCATCTTATATGACTAATCATACACAATCAAATATTATGGGATTCTAGGATATATCTTCCTATTACATTGTTAATTCTTATGGATACACTTATACTTGTTTGGTTTAGTTTATCCTTTTAACCAAAAAAAAGAAAAAATCTATAAGACTGCATTTTGTTTCTGACCTTATTGCGTTGCCAAATAAAAAAAAAAAAAAAAAAAAAATATATATATATATATATATATATATATATATATATATATATATATATATATATATATATATATATATATATATTATAGCAAGCATAAATATAAGGCACACACAGATTCGTACAATCACACAAAATAGAGAAGAAAAAGAAAAACAAACACAGGATTTACGTGGTTCGGCTGAAAAGCCTACGTCCACGGACAAGACACGAGAGAAAAATTTCACTATGATGAAAAGAGAGATATAATCACTCAAGAACTCTCCAAACCCTAGCCGCAATTTGATTTTTCAAACCTCTCACAAAACTGTCGAGATTGGCAGAAAATACAATATTTATACTGGTCCATACTGCGGGGGGCGTTGTCCCCCGCACCCCCCAATGAGGTCAGTGGTGGGCTTCGGGCATGGGCCTATCGGCCCATGCCCTCCGCTACTACCACAGACCTCTCAAAATATTTCATTCAGGTCGCAACGTGGGCTTTTCAGATTGGATCATAGTTCGAGCCCATAAAAGATATCCAAAATTCAAGCCACATTAATAATATATATGATTAATTTATGAGAAAAAGAGAAGTTAATCCACCAAGTTACGAACTGCGGAGAAGATGGGACTTGAAACCATACATCTTGTATCAATTCAATGCTTTCTATCCTATTGGATTCAGGTTCTTCAAGTAGCTAAATATGCAAGCTAGCTAGCTGATAAATTCTTAGAAATCAAAATGTTATTGCAACCCTTGAACAAGGCATCAGCGTGCATTTATGTAATGTTTCATGCAAATCCCTCTTTTACCATCTCATTTCCTGAATTCATATATCCCAGCTGCATGTAGCATGCCTACACCATAAACATCCAGAGTGATGAAATCTAGAGAATACATTTAACTTATAATCACTAACCGCCATTTTTTTTTCCATCTATTGGATACCTCCTCTATATCTCTCTCTACTTTTCAATGCAGTAGGTACTATCTCTCCTGGGCTACCGGATTCCTTCTCTTTCTTGGTGCGGATCAGTCATGAGAATCTTTCCCATATCTCCCTCTTATCTCTTCTCTCTTCTCTCTTGTGTTTGATCAACCCATTCTGCAGTTGACTCCTCATCCTCTCTTTGAGGATGACTAATCGTTTATTTCTTTCTCCACCTTTTTTTTCCAAGGCAGTAGTTGTTTTTCGATCATTCAACAGCTACCACTCCAAATTGGGTTTGGGCCCTCTTCTCCTTTTTTGGGACAAGTTAAATAAACTCTCAGCTCCACATACTCCACATGACGGTGCAATGGAGATTTTTTTTTTTAATTCAAATTCTAAAATTTAAATGTTTTATTTATATAAGGAAATTTGAATTTTAAATATTGATGGGATGGTAGGAAAAATTTAAAATTTGAATTTTAATGTTGATGAGATGATGGGGCTCCTCTTACTTTTTTTTTTTACATCTTTTTGTACTCTTTTATAATCAATTTGTATGAGTTTTCCCTCCTTTTTCATCAAAAAAAAAAAAAATCACTAACTGCCATTCCATCAGCTTGTAATTTCAATTTTCTTGGCCCATGTAGGCATACAGGTTAAGTACTTGATAGCCACACATGAAGGAACCTATGGATATGCGCTTCCATTGATTCGTGTTTTAGTGGTAATCTAGCTTCATTCTTAGGATTACCTACAAAAATATATAGATTCATATTATGATCTAGGAGAATTATTGGACTTAGTATGAACTACTTTGGCCATGATGATGAGTAGAGCTAAATAGCATCCGGGAGCAAAATCCTTCACAACAAAAAGCTGAATCACATGCCAAGCTTAAAAATACGTTATGGCCATATGATGTCCGAATAAGATGATCTTTTTTTTGAAATTAGATGATTTTTTAAGATCTACAATTTTAAGCCAACCTTCTAAAGGATTAAATTGGACTGAAATTCCATCACTTGGACTACAAAACGGATTGATCAAATCAAAAAAAAATTTCAAATAATACTTTGACCAGATATTATTTTCCAACCATGAAGAATTAGATAGAGCGGTAGAAGACAAACTTAATATAGAAGTTAAGATCTATCTATTATAGAATTTTAATATTTTTTATAATTATTTCTATTAGTCATATTAATTTTTAGATATCTAGTTCTATTCGAAGTAGAAGAGGTATTCTACTCGAATTGTACAAGAGAGAATCTCTCTAATATTATAAATAGAGGCTATTTATTTTAAAATGTGGAGAATCAATAAAAGAAAAAGGAACGAAATCCTACTTTCGTAATTCATTCATTTTCTTCTAATTTTTTTTAAGCAATTCGAGTAAAACGGGTTGGAGAAAATATGTTTTTTCCAAGTTAGATCATATTGGTATGAAAAATAGACTTCATTTAATATCAAGGCAAGTGATAAAACTCAGGACAGATGACCATCCAAAGTTTTGAATAATTCCCTGAGCAACTTTTGGGCTTCCTCTCTCCTCAACAAAATCGAGAGATGGTTGGAGTAATTAAATCGGTTAGTAACATCCATAGAAAAAGGGTATCCTATATCATAATTTATGCTTAATTCATAAACAAAGCTATAGCATCATATTACAATATCTACTATTCTTCCTTTTTTTTTTTTGAAGGGAAATGGAGGAAACAAAAGCTTGCCCCAGCTTTTACAATAAAGTCTATTTACAAAAATAAATTGTCATAAGGTCAGCTCATCAGAGTTTTCTTTTTTTTTTTCTTGAGAGCAGCTCATCAGAGTATTAGAGGCATACAGAAAATAGAGAAAGAACATTAGAGAGGAATCAAGGCACAACTAATATAGGGTTCTGATTTAGAAGAAGAGATCCAAGAATAGATTTGATCCCCTTGTGGCTGACTTTGCCAGTGGTCATACTTTACCGATTTTAATGTATTTAGATATCTAGCTTTGATAATTGCATTCTTAGCTTTAATCATTGCATTCTTTCAGTGCTTTTATTGTTATAACTAATTACCTTCTTCGGAATCATATCATGACATACCCAATAGTATATGTGTTAATTCCATGTCAATAAATTAATTAATGTTAAGCTTTATCATTTCCAAGTTGGAAGTCTTCAGTATAAAGACTTGCAAAAATAAATTGTCATAAAGCCCTCATCAGAGTCTTTTTTTTTTTTTTTTTTTTTTCTGAGAGAGAGAGAGAGAGGGTAGCTCATCAGAGTATTAGAGGCACACAGAAAACAGAATAAGAACATTAGAGAGGAATCAAGGCACAATCAGCACAGGGTTCTGATTCAGAAGGAGAGGTCCAAGAAGAGATTTGATCCCCTTGTGGCTGACTTTACCAGTTGGCACACTCTACTAATTTTAATATATTTAGATATCTAGCTTTGATCATTGCATTCTTTCTGTACTTTTATTATTATACTTAATTCTCTTCTTTGGAATCATATCATGACATACCCAATGGTATATGTGTTAATTCCATGTCAATAAATTAATTAATGTGAGGCTTTATTATTTCCAAGTTGGGTGTTTTCAGTCTGTTGCACTTGAGGTGCAGAAATTGGATAGGGTTAAAGCACCACTAGTGTCTGCAATATCTACTATTCAAAAGGCAATTTGTCCATATCCCAAAGTCTAACAGTCACACCAAACACTCATATCACTGCAGCAATAGCTATATCTATCCATGCAAGTTCTGTAATTCTAAATTTTCATCAAAAGAAAAAAAAGAAAAACCTTTCTTGCCACAAAAAATGTTCTATCAAACAAGTTCTACATCCTAAAAAATTTCCTCAAGCTAATGAGATTCCAAGTCAGTCTGAAGTGAGCCCCTTCAGTTTTTCCTCTGACACATCTCAAAAAACATATTTTTATAAGTTGCTGCAAGCTTACTGATTGGAAGTTCCTGAAGATGAAAGAATTGCATTAATCAAAGTGACGATTATAATACTGAATGATAAAGGAGCATTTCAAGGCCTTTTAAATAGAATTTGGTGCTCCTACAATTCCTTCACTAAATCATCCCCCTTATATGTGTGTGTGTTGACAACTTAACAATGAACAAAGTTGAACGCTTGCCTTTTTAAATCCTCCACTTTTTGTTTGCAGATAACGCTATTGTTGGAACAAGGTTTAAAGAATTCCTCATGTGATTTAAAAAATTAAAAAATTTAACAAAATTTTGTTATAAAAAAATTATAAATGATTTATAGAATATTAAAAAATAAAAAATAATCAAATCCGGAAGTATGCGAAGTACTATCCTAAGATATACTTCCATTCCTCGTGCAAAAAAAAAAAAAGAAAAACTATCCTAAGATATAATCGGGATCCTCCCCTTACGAGTACGATCGTAGAGAAGATTAATGATGATTCTTTTAGTATTCAAAAAAAATAATCATAGAAAGAATATTTGAAAAGAAAAAGTCAGAATAAAGAGAGAGAGCAGCTTAGATGGGATATCTCAAATCAGGTCTCAAGATGGCACTTTTATAGCTATCCAATATGACTGTTTATGATCTTTTAGACTTTATGGACTATTAAGATCTTTAATAGAAAGTTCAATAATTAAAAAATAAAAACAAGAATAAATGCATATGATTGTTGGGCTTTCACTGACCCATTAAGGTCTGTAATTAGAAGCCCAACAGTCAGAAATTAAAAGCACGGTAATGAAGAGGTTAATGGCACTATAAACATTTAAATGGTAAAATTGAAAGATAAAATTAAAATGCTTGGAGGAAAATTTTATAAAAGTTTTGAGTTTTTCTATTTGAATTCCCTCCAACAATCTCCCACAAAACTCAAAATTTTTCAAAAAAATATAAAATAAAATAAAAAATATAAATTTTAGGATGCTTAAATTATGTAATGGGTAAAATGTCTTTATAAAGTGTAACCTCACTTAGTGTGAATAGTTTTCATCTAAAAAAAATAAATTAAATCAGATCTTGAACTATATTTCTTTGATTTAGACTTCAACTACTACACACATAGTACAGAATTCTCCATCATGAATCTGTGCATTAATGGCCCTACACATGTATCTTTATTTTTCATGAGAGTTACTAGAGATAGCTTATATCTCGTATCCCTAGCTATGAACAAATACTTTCATATAAATGAGCCCTTCCAGGAATGTGTATAGTATTACATCTCGATGACTACCTCTCAAATCTCATTCAAAGATAAACTCTTCTTAATTACTAAATAGGATCACTAATCATCATAGGGATGGGATGAAGTTTATGACTCATATATCAAATAAACCATATTACTCCCTGACCAACTAATTAGCTTGTTATTACCATATAGAATCTCCTTCAAGGGATCTCCTATCGTAGAAGTTGAGTTCCACAACTGAAAGATCCTTTATAGGCTAAACCACATCTTCCTCGATGACTTTAGAATCTTAATTATGTTTAAACCTTTTGTAAAGTAGATTGATAAAAAAGGGCCTCCCCCTATAATTTTTGAGATATACCAAAACTTATGGCATTGACTATATCCTGTAATTGTTCTGTCATATTATTAGAATAAAAAAAATAAATAAAAGATATTTCTTTATTACAAGATACTATTCATCATTTCTTAAAAGATGAGATTTCAATGAATATATTTAAAAAAAAAAAAAGGTTTGTCAAAAGTAATATATGCATTAAAACTCTTGCATGTCCCTTTTATACAACAAATCATTTAAGCCACATTGTTTCATATAACTTCATTCTTTGAGTCATCTACTTGTGAAACTCTTATTTAAAAAATTAGATCATGTCTTTCTACTACACATTTATAATAATACGGGTAAAATAATAAACACATTTAAGAATAGAAAATATGACAATCGATGGAGTAGTCATGCATGATAATTCTTTATATTCATATTTAGATAGAGAAAAGATAGATATAACTAATTTGTATTATTTTTATTTAAAACAAATATGGATGCGTGTAATATTTTATTTGCTTCCATATTTTCTTATAACAAATATGGATTCAAATAGTATATGTTGTGCCATGCAGATAAAAGGAAACAATCCATACTATTGAAAGTGATTCACAAATTATATCTGAAATAAATAGCAAAGTAATAAAATCTATTAATAGGAATATAAAGATAACATCAAATAAATAAAAAATCAAATTATCATGAGGTTTTCAGCAATTAATTGTAGCCGGAACAAATTCAATAACATAATTACAATATAGGATTCATACATTTTAACTTAGTTGTATCTATTTTATTTGTTTCAAGCTTATGCTTGCTACTATAAACAACTTCAAACCATCCCTATACCTTCTAATAGCACCATAATTAGGATGAGGAATGTCATCTCTGATGTGAGCATCATTAGTTCTATAGTAGTTTGGCACCAGATTAATAAGGTAGCGCACTCCAATAAATATAGTCGACTAATTACTGGTGAATAATAGAACATAAAATTGCCAAAGTTATAGATCACAATGTTAATGACACCATGAAATGTGCAGGCAATCATATACACATGAATGGAAAGCCATGATTTTTTTTCTATGGTACATGAATGGCATATCTTAGACAGCCTAATGCATGACAGAAAATCATTTCCATGACTTCTTATTTCTTACCATGTTTGAGTATCCCTTGAAAAAATTTATTTATTTATTGTAGCTCCAAACTAGAAAAGGGCTAGAAGAATCCTAGAATAGCAACTTTTCTATTTTCCATTATAGCAAAATTAATTTTAGTATTAAACTCAAACCACCTCTAAAGAGATAATAATATAAAAACAATATACGAAGATGAGTTAATGATCTGGCCTCCATGATGAAGAGGAAAATTGATGATTTTTGAAATAAATCTGATTTATAAGGATCAAAGACTGGAACCCAAGTACCCAATTATCACATGCTTCCCTCAACATCAGTGAAGAAGCTATAATAATGGAACATCAGGGAAGAAGCTATAATAATGGACACGCAGTTGAATGAATCAAGCTACTTCTTTAATAAATCCTTCACTCTACACTTGATTTTAGTTGTCCACATACTTCATTAATCTATCAAGCAAGATGTATGGTGCAGTAAACAGTGCATGTTTCCAAATTCTCCTAGTTATTCATATACTTGGGCATGGGATCTCAAACAAGATATACAATACGTATGCCTAAACTAGTAGAGCAACATTGATCGGAAATAGATGGTTAGCATTACTAATCTAAAGACAGTATGCATGTATATCTTTTGAATACGTCCATTTTTTTTTTAATAAACACCGATTATTCATCTCCATCAAGAGATCATCAATGAAAATTTTCAAGCAATGAATACCTAGCACCTTGTTATGTTCTTAATCACAATACAGAGAATTACACCTTAGATTGTTGGAATAGGACTCAAAGAATTCCTGATATGATTTAAAAAACTAAACAAAACTTTGTTGTAAAAAAACTATAAATGACTTACGAAACATCGAAATAAAAAATGATCAAATCCAGAAACAAGCAAAGCACTACCTTGAGGTATATTCACATCTCTCGAGCAGAAAAAATGGAAAAAATCATCCTAAGATATGACCGGGATCCTCTGCTTACGAGCATGACTGTGGAAGAGATTGATGGAGATCCTTTTAGCATCCAAAAATAATCTCAAAGAAAAAAAATTTGAAGAGAAAAAGTCAAAAGAAAGAGAGGGAGGACTTGCATGGGATATCTCAAGATGGCCTTTTTATAGCCATCTAATATGATTGTTTGGACTTTTATTGATCCATTAAGGTCTTTGATAAGGCATCCAACGATCAAAAAATAAAAATAAGATTAAATGTATATGACGTTTAGGCTTTTACTGGCCGTTGGTATACTAAACTAATCCCAAGTCATGTGGCATCATCATGTGAGGTCAAGGAATTATCAATATCGAAGCACCAACTTGTGGTGTGCTAACTTACTGATAAGTAGACTCAGATCGATATTTTATTGATCTGAATTAAGATCCCCTGATATTCTATGTATCCGAGATGACAGGTCTCAACTGATAATAACTGATCTCTGTTTCACCCCAATCTTTTACCGAGGTGAACCACTATATTAGCGGCATTAATCATCTTGCAAGAGCCCACCACAATCTCTACAACTAAGCTCCAACTGGCCACGATCTCATATATAGTTGGCAAATACAGCTCGGTATGACCTCACCCCCAGCTAATACTTACGGTTATCTTTCAGCTCACTTACAGGTGGCTCTAACTGCCTAACAAACTCCTCTAATGGTCTAATAAACTCTATAACAATCTCATCAGCTCCTCTATAAATAAAAGATTAGAGATCCTCCATCAGTAAGTTCACAATTCTAGGGTAAGGAAGACACTGTCGGTGGAAACTCTGCCAGTTCTTGAAGAACTCTAAGTTCTCGCTCCATCTGATCTCTCCAGTTCTATTCAAACCCTTTTCTCATGCTCTTCTACTCTTTTCCACCCTTTGTTCTCGAGGCTTGAACTGACCTAGGCATTGGAGGGTCAAGAATTGGAGGATCCCCACTTAATTTTTGACTGATTTTGTAGGATTCTTCGAAGGAGAGTCAGATCAGATCACTACAGCCACTCCAGTCTATCTTCATCTAATCATCTTCTATTCTAGATTTTGAGCCTCGCAGCAACAGATTGGTACTAGAGAAGGATCCTTTAATTTTTCTTTGGGAAAAGATGGTTAAACCAGGTACACAGCAACCCTGATCTCCCTCCTCTCCAGAAGGAGGAATGCCGGAAGCACCATAACAACAACCAGTTATTGTTGATCTCCAACAGTTCAATTTTTTGGTTCAACAAGTTCAAGCCCTGACAGTGGCTGTTCAGCAGCTTCAAAAGTAGGAGGGACAACAACAGAAAGAAACTCCTCCTCCGAAGGCTATATCTCAGCACAACCATCAATCAATCCTTCAAGATGAACACCATATTGATAAGGCTGACAGTGAATTTGCCCCCAGTGTAGTGAAGGTTCAAAAAGGGGTTGATCTGGAATACAAGATCTTGGATCTTGAAAGGCACCTGATGGAGATCCAGGTAGGAGGTTGATCCCAAAATAAAGATAGTTTCAATTTTCTATCTTTTTTCTCTCACGAAATTCTAAATGAATCGATCTCAAATCGGTTCAAGATATCCACCATCGAGTCTTTTGATGGCTTTTCTGATCCAATGGATTATATCGAGGGTTATAGGGCCCTCATGACTTTACAAGGGGCTTCTGATGCCTTACTATATATCACTTTCCTGTAACCCATAAGAAGGCAGTGAGGGTATGGTTTTCTGGACTCTCGCATGGGTCCATTTTCTCTTTTGAGTAGCTTGAGAGGTTATTCATCATTTATTTTGGTACTAACCGATCTCATTTGAGGTACATGGATAGTCTTTTTTCTGTTCAACAATAAAAGGAAAAAGATCTCTGAAAGTATGTGGCTCATTTTAATATGGCCACCATTGAAGTGAAAAATTTCAATAAGTCAGTTGCTATGTCTGCTTTGAAAAGAGGACTCTAGAGCAATCGCCTGATTTTCTCCTTGAATAAAAATTTTTCAAATAGTTATGATGAAATGCTTAATCGAATACGGAAGTATGCTCAGGTCGATGAAGAAGAAGCCATCTTAAGGTAAGCAAAGAAGGACAAAAATGGCAAAAAAAGGTCGAGAGAAGATAATGAAGCTCTACAGAACAAAACCCTCAATCGATCTCAAAAAAATCCGAGGTCAGGAAGTTTGCCTTGGCATTTTGATTCTTACACCCCTCTTTCCACCCCTTGAGTATAGATTCTGATGAAAATTGAAGGAGAAAGATATCTCCGAAGGCCTGATCCTGTGAAGGCTTCTCCAAAAAAGAGAGACAAATGAAAATACTGCCGTTTCCATCGAGACCATAGCCATGATATCAAAGAATGTTGATAGCTGTGAGATGAAATAGAAGCCTTGGTGCGTCGAGGCTACCTCGATAAATATGTCAAGCCGGCCCAAGCCATGGAATACCAACCTCAGCGAAAGAAAGTTTTGAGGACCATAGCTGACCAACGATCAGTATTATCAACATGATATCTGACATCCTGTATGGCACTAATGACCCATCTTTCAAGAGGCAGAAAATTGAAGATATTATTTTATTTTTTAAAAATGATGTAAAGAAGATTCAAACCCGTCATGATGATGCTATTGTCGTTTCTATGATAATAGTAAAGTATGATATAAAAAAAATTTTAGTTGATAATGCAAGCTCTGCTGACGTATTGTTCTACAATATATTCTCACAAATGAATCTAGCAACTCGACTGAGGCAAGTCAGTACTTTGCTCATTGAATTTTCAAAAGATTAGATGGTTATTGAAGGAAAAATCACTCTACAAATCACGGTAGGATAAGACTCAAAGCAATCGACAGTACAACTCACCTTTTTGGTGGTTAAAGTTTCATCTGCTTACAATGCTATCTTTGGCCGATCTGGTCTCAATGCTTTTAAAGCTATTGTCTCTACTTACCATCATGCTGGTGCGATTCTCGACTAAGGGAGGAATTGGTGAAATGCATGGTGACCAGATAGTGACTCGACAGTATTTTATAATTATCTCTAAAATAAAGCGATCTGTAGAAAATATGCCAGTCGACATGCCGGATCCACTAGATGAGCTTAAAAAAGTCCGAGGTGAACCAACAGAAAAGCTTGAAATTATTCTTTTGGGAGCTGATCCGAAAAAAATAGTTCAGATCGGTATAAACCTCAAACATGATTTAAGAAATAAAATAATCAAGTTCCTACGAGCAAATACTGACGTCTTCATCTGGTCAGCTTCTAATATGCCTGGCATATCTGCCGACATGATTATTTATAAATTAAATGTGGATCTGAATTTCTGACCAGTTCAATAGAAGAAAAGAAGTTTCGTTCCAGAAAGATAAAAAATCATTGATGAGAAAGTTGATAAGCTTCTAAAAATCAAATTTATCATAGAAGCTCATTATCCAAAATAGATAGCTAAAATTGTCATGGTCAGAAAGGCCAATGGTAAATGGAGGATATGCATTGACTATAAAAATCTCAATAAAATTTATCCGAAGGCTAGTTTTTCTTTGCCAAAGATTGATTAGCTAGTGGATGCCACCTCGGGTCACAAATTTCTCAGCTTTACAGATGCTTTCTTAAGCTATAATCAGATCAAAATGGCTCTGAAAGATGAAGAAAATACGATCTTTGTCACTGAAAGAGATTTGTATTGTTATAAAATGATGTCTTTCGATCTTAAAAATGCAAGTGCCACGTTCCAACATCTTGTCAACAAAGTCTTCAAGCAACAAATTGATCAAAATATAGAGGTCTATGTTAATGACATGATAGTGAAAAGCACTGAAGAGGACCAGCATATTGGCAATCTGAAAGAAGCATTCGGAGAGCTTAAGAAGCATCAGATGAAACTCAATCTAAACAAATATACTTTCGGAGTAACTTCGGATAAACTTTTTGATTTTCTCATTAATCAGAGGGGGATAGAAGCAAATTTTGAGAAGATTCGAGCACTATTGGAGATGAAGTGTCTAACTTCCATAAAAAAAATCCAGCAGCGGGGCAGGTTGCAGCCCTAAGAAGATTCGTTTCTAGGTCGGCTAAAAGATATCTTACATTCTTTCAAATATTAAGAAAGATAAAAAATTTTAACTGGATGGAAGAGTGCCAAGCTGCCTTCAAAGATCTTAAGAAGTATCTTGGCTCTCCACCTCTCTTCTCAAAATCAATCGAAGGTGAAGAATTATACATGTATATATCTGTCTTACCATATGCTGTCAGCTCGGTTCTTATCCAGGAAGAAATGGGTATCCAGAGGCCTATCTATTATACAAGTAAATTATTGCGAGATGCTGAGACCTGATACCAAAAGGTTGAAAAAATGATATATGCTTTAATTGCAGCAGCCTGAAGACTTAGGCCTTACTTCCAAGCTCATACAATTATAGTGCTAATAGATCAACCACTCAGGCACATACTCCAGTAGGTTGACACTTCGGATCGGATTGCCAAATAGGCCATTGAACTTAGTGAATTCAATATCCAATGCCGATCTCGAATTGCAGTCAAAGTTAGATACTTGCTGATTTTATTATGGAATGCACTATCCTGATGATGGATTAGTTTTCGAAAATCCTAAAAGTCATGAAAATGATTCATTCTGGGTTCTACATATGGACGGAGCCTCAAATTCTCTGGAAAGTAGTGCTGGACTAATTCTAGCATGTCTTGAAGGGTTTATTACTGAGCAAGTCCTAAGATTCAATTTCAACACTTCCAATAATGGGGCTGAATATGAAGCCCTGACTGTGGGACTGAAAATGGCAAAAGAATTTGGGGTTAAAAAGCCAAAAGTTTTTACCGACTCGTAGCTTGTCATCGGTCAGGTACAGGATTAATTTGAAGCCAAAGACTCCATAATGGTTTGCTACCTACATAATGTAAAGGAATTATCTAAAGGCTTTGAAGAGCTTGAAGTACTCCAAATTTTGAGGTCAGAAAATACTCAAGCTGATGTTCTATCACATCTCATCATGTCAGATTTTTTTGAGCTGAATCAAAAGGTACTTATCGAATAGTTAGATAGGCCTAGCATTGAAATACTTCATATTTTGCAGGTCTGTCATGAACTAAGTTGGATGGATCCTCTCATGGATTACATATCTAAGGAAGTTTTGCCTGATGATCCAACTAAAGCTAGAAGCATCAAAAGACAAACTCTATGGTATATCCTCCAAGGAGATCAATTATACAAAAAGTCTTATTCGCTTTCTTTACTTCGATGCTTGATGCCATCTGAAACTGATTACACACTTTAGGAGGTGCGTGAAGGAATATGTGAAAATTATCTGGAAGGCAGATTACTTGCTTATAAAGTAATTCGACAAGGCTATTACTGGCCAACTATCCAAAGGGATGCAACCGATCTTGTCAACAAATGCAACCAATGCTAAAGGTATGCTAAAATTCAATATCAACCTACTGTTGAACTTATCTCTATTACTGTCCCTTGTCCCTTTGCAATTTGGAGAATGGATATACTGGGACCTTTCCCAATAGCAGTAGGTCAAAGAAAATTTCTGATTGTAGTTATTGACTACTTCACAAAATGGATGGAGGCAGAACCTTTAGCCTAGATAATTAAGAAAAAGAGGCAGAATTTTATCTAAAAATCTATAATATGCTGGTTCAATTTATCTTGGGTAATCATCACTAACAATGATCAGTAATTTGATAATCTCAAGTTTAGAAAATTTTGCTCTAAGCTTCATATCGATCATCAACTCACTTCTATTAGACATCCACAGTCAAATGGTGAGACCGAAGTCACTAACAGAACTATTCTTTAAGGCCTCAAAATGAGGCTCACTAAACCAAAGGGTTTGTGGGCTGAAGACCTTCATAGGATTTTATAGGCATACAGAACCATATATCGAATTCCGACAGGAGAAACTCCTTTTAAACTTACTTATGGGACTGAAGCTATGATTTCAATTAAAATTGGCTTATCGTCCGACAGAGTCAGAAATTTTTATGAAGCAACAAATTCTGATCGGTCGAGAACCGACCAGGATCTTTTTGAAGAAATAAAAGAACAAGTTCATATCAGAATGATAGCCTATAAGTACAGAATTGCTAAGTATTATAATGTCCGGATAAAATCGAGATCATTTCAGAAAGGTGATCTCATCCTGAGGCGAGCAGAAGTTTCAAAGCCTACTGAATAAGATAAATTTACTTCGAATTGGGAAGGATCTTATCGAATCATTGATGTTATTCACCTAGGGGTTTATAGAATTGAAAATGTGAATGGAACTATTATTCTCCATACTTAGAATTCTAAAAATCTTCGAAAATATTATCAATGAAAATGGTCCAATAAGCTTATTCTTGCATGTTGTCTTTCAATCTGTGAAAATTCAATCTTCGAATTGGTAGAGCTCCGTGAGGCACAACTGGAGATAAGATCTCCTCAAACCCAATCTCCAGATTGGTAGAGCCCTGTGAGGCATAAATGGAGATAAGATCTCCTCAAACCCAGTCTTCAGATTGGTAAAGGCCTATGAGGCACAAATGGAGATAAGATCTCCTCAAACCCAATCTCTAGATTGGTAGAGCCCCACGAGGTACAAATAGAGATAAGGTTTTCTCAAATCCAATCTCCAGATTGGTAGAGTCCCGTGAGACACAAACGGAGATAAGATCTCTCTAAATCCAATCTTCAAGCTGGTGAAACCCCAAAGGGCACAATCTCCCCATGAATAAATATAACCGATCCACGAATCAAGATTATCTGGGATTTCTATGAAATATCGACCTCAGAATTGAGGATAATTTCGACCTTATGAAATACCGACCTATGGGTTGAGGTTATCTTGAAGCTTTATGAAATATCAATCTCGGAATCGAGGTTATCTTCTATTAATCTCCAAATCGATGATTATCTTGAAATTACTACAAAAAATATCGATCTATGGCTCAAAGCCAGATCTTGAACCTGATCTATTCAAGGTCGTACAAACAAAGGTACATCTGAACCTTGACTTTAAATCAACTACTAGCTAGTAAGAGTTAAAATTACTAATTCTTTAAGTTCTATTGAACTATAATGCGTACTATTATTTTATCTTAAAAGATTATAAAACTTGCTAAGTAGCAGGAACGTATATATCGGATCATAACACATCTCGAAACATATTTTTTTCATTGATTTGAAAAGAAAATAAAAGGAAAAAAGACCCATATATCAGGTCATTACATCCAAAAATGAAGGACTTACACTTGGCCATTACAGACCAAAAAAATCCCTATCAGGTCAATACATCTCAAAAAGAAAAAATTACATGATAACTACCAGAGCATTAGAGTTTTTCTTTGTTGATCCTTCTTTAATTTGCTTCAGCTCCTTGGCAGTCTTGGTGGCAGCCGGCTCTACAGAAGTGGTGGGCTATGGCTCTTTCAGTTGTAGCAGGGGATACCACAATTATTGGCACCGCAGCAATGACTCCGATATCTTTCATCTCGATCAACTCCTGATCTGACTTCTTAGCCGACTACAACAAAAAAGGATATTTATGATGCAAACAAAATATTGCAAATAATAAATTTTCATCGTAAATAATTATTTATGATAGAACTTCTGTCGCTAATAATTTATCGCTAAAAATAAGGTTATAGATAATATTTTACGATGAAAAAATAATTTTATTGTTAATAATCACTTTTTTATGATAAAACTTTTTATCATAATTTTTTTTATTTTTTAAATTATTTATGATAAAACAATTATATTGTAAATAGATGAATTTATGACAAAAATATTCCATCACAAATAATTTTAAAAAAATTAAATTTAAAAAAAAATAAATGATTTGCAATGGAAGATTTCCATCGCAAATAAGTTTATTTATGATAGATATTCTCTCATAAATATTTCCATTGCTAATTAAAATATAATATTTTTTAAAAATAATTTATTAATATATATTTTTTTAATTTATATTTTAATATTTTATATTTATAATCTATAAAATAAAATAAAAATTTACACACTAAATCTATAAATAAATTTGATTATTTTATTATATTAAAATATAATTATAAAAAAATAAATTTAATAATTATTAGAGATCTAAAATAAAAATATAAAAATAAATCACTGACCATCAAGCATTAGCATCTGAAGAAAAAGAACGGGTGGAGCACGATGGACCGACCTACTGCTGCCTCATTAGCTCCATCATCTATTCTATCTATGCCATCCACCCCATCATCTACATCTGTAACGACTGGTAGGAGTTGATATGTGCAGCTAACTCATCAGCTCACTGTCAATCCTCCATAGCCTACTATCAATCCTTAGTAGTCTGACTCTGTATTTTCGTCAGTTGGGCATCGCAGACAGTATGGACGTCAGTCCTAGATGAGCGTAAGGATGGGGAGCTCTGACCCCATAGCCTAACCCTCTAACATAATAGGATCTCGTATCAAGCATCTGATCACAGATCTCATCATCTATGGGTGCGATTATGTCTCAGGGGTAGACTGGAATCGCATTTCTATCATACGATCCTAAAAATTAAAGTTATAGCTATTCTAAGTTTGTACTAAAAATCAAAATATCAGTGAAAAAATAATTAAAAAAATTTATATAAAGCTCCTGGCTCTCCACCATCCACTTTTCTGACCGTCGCTGATGGGTTCACTGGTAGATCTCAATCCTATCAGGAAGCTCGTCACTCTTTACATCTCTCTATAATTTGAGAATAATTAATAAAAAAATTTTAAATAGTTAAAGAGTTAAAATATGCTTAATAAAATTATTTACCATCTGCTCTATATGGAGAGCGAACGGCTTCGAACCCCCACAGTGCAAGATGGTCTGTCTCGTCCGATTCACGGTATTTCAAAAACATCGATCCTATATAATTAACAGTAAATTAGTAAGTAACTAACTGAATCTAAGAATAAATGATTCAATTATTAAACTTTTAAAAAAAAAACTTTGGATGCTTAACCTGATATGTCGGATCCTCATACCTACAGCATATGATAGCTCAGTCCTCGATACTGATGCTGTCCTATGGCCGCTGCTGTGCTGCCTCCACCCTCTGGTCCTCCACTACAGCATACCAGTGGCGATGAATGCGATGTCGGTAATCCTTGAAATGCGAGCATAAATGGTCATCCACAACTCGCCGCACGTAATCATGTCAAAATCAATAATATCAAATATAACCTACCAATAACAAATATTATAAGAATACAATGCTAATTAAATATTTTACTAAATATTATTTTATCTGTAAGTGACTATAGAAGATCTTCCTCTGAGCCGATATAACGTGACGCCAATCGGAGAGCATCATAGGGGCATAGCTGCAGTATATGATGCCCAACTTAGTCCGCCATGGCTCGCACCGTCTCCTAATGGGCATGGGGAACCCAGACAGAATATCGATATGGAGATACTGTTCCTCATGCTTGCATTTTCAATGCTCTACGGTGAGGTTCTTCGATGGATCTCGCCCTCACCTCACTACCTACACTGAATGACTTGAAACCACAATAAATAAATCATTAGTATGATAGCTATCTATAAACCTAACAGATACAATTAAAATTAAATTTTATTATGTAACAAATATTAAAATACCACTCGGACCCACCTCGACAGAAACCTCCAGTGGCTCCAATGGTGCGACAGTGGAAATGGAGGAAGGCTCATCCTCAGGGGGAGGCTGAAAACTCGAACGTGGTCGTCTTCCTCCTGACACCATACCTACAATGCTTAAACTATGCATATAACTAATTTGAGATATAAATAAATATAATAATGAACAATAATAGTGAAGAATACATCAATATTAATGAATAGAATTGTATTGCATACCATTATTGCAAGAGAATATTCAATAAAGAATAAAGATCTATTCATCAATATCCATATCATCCTTGATTTGTAGATCCTCCTCTGAATCACAATAATCGATTAATATATTATCTTCTATCTCGTTGTCATTTATGAACTGATCGTCGCCTTCCAAATCATCAAAATTAAATATAAAATCAGCTTCAACTTCGTTGGACGACAGATCAGCCCTATTCAAAGGAGTTATCACAAGTTCTTCGTCAACAAGAAACTCGATCAATGTTTGTTCTTTCTCTTGAAAAGCTTTTTCTTCATATAGATCTGAATTTTCATCCATCTCTAGTTGGGTTAGTATGTCATATATGCCTCTAGGTATTATTCTTTGTATGATATATCAATCATCTCGATACTTCGGATCCTTCAAATATATTACTTGTTTCAC
Source organism: Elaeis guineensis (assembly GCF_000442705.2). Lineage (NCBI taxonomy): Eukaryota > Viridiplantae > Streptophyta > Magnoliopsida > Arecales > Arecaceae > Elaeis > Elaeis guineensis. Next base: position 10,072,779 of record NC_025999.2, on the reverse strand, counting down.
TTGAGTTGCTAATATATATGATTTATTTTGATACCATATTTATGCAAAATTTATCTTGATAAAGTGTGGATTGATATGAATACTGATTTTCTTATTGCTAATATCCTACCATTCATACTGAAATAAAAATATCGAATTATTTGGAGCCATACTTCAGTTCCATGATATCTATTAATGCACTAAGATATTCAATCTTCTCTTCTCCTTCATATCCTATCGTAGCAATCTCACTATTTTGGATCTGTTTTTGTATCTCAAGTTCTTTTATATGAAATCTCATTCCTCCAATAATACAGGATATATAGTGGTTAACCCTTTGATCGGGGTCACATACTAAATTATACAACTCATCGATCGTACCCTCTTTTTTATTGAAATGCTTAGATTTCATTTACAACATAACATAAAAAATTATGTTGGTTCAAATAATTAATTTTATAATTATTAAAATATAACATAATACTAGTGAAACTTACATGGTCTCCAAATTATTTTGAAAATTTTTTCCTATATCGATCATCAACATCTGTATTATTCTTCCTGGATAGTATTCTTTTGTGCTCACTGCAATAAGTCATGATTTTTAATTTTACATCGATATGAAAAAATTAGTTAGAACACTAAAAAGTATACTAAGATGGTACTTACTCAATGAAATCTTTAATTTCTTCACAATTATTTAGAATATAAAAGTGTACTTTTAGATAGCTCATTCACGTCCATAAACTTATATCTCCTTCCACTCATGGGTTGAACCATTTGTTTGAATATGGATAGTGTCGGCTCATCGTCACCCCATTCATGATCTGCGTTATGATCTGCATAATTAAATCTTATTTCGATATCGTCAAGATACATCGAGTAGAATGTGACACATTCCATAGCTATGTATGCTTCCACTATAGACCCTTTAGACTGTACCTTATTGTGCACATATTTATCTTAGGATACCCAAAAATCTACAAATAAAAATAAATTTAAATTTAACTAATACATTTATATCTTATAACTGAAATGACAAAGGGATTATGATTTCTTTACCTTTCAATAAGATACATCCATAGATAATGTATCGGTTCGGCCAAAAGAGCTTTCTTTGGGAGATGAACAGGTAGGTGCACCATAACATCAAAAAATAATGATGAAAAAATTTTTTCTAACTCAATCAATGCAGCTTGAACATCGTCACTTAGATAGCCATGCATAACCATAGGAAACAAGTGCTGCATCATCACATGAGAGTCATGACTTTTCATACTAGGGATATTATTATCATTGTTGCCAACACACCGCGATACATTTAAAGTGTAAGCATCAAAAAATTTTACGATTTTAAACCATCCATAGAAACTCTTCTTCTCCTTGTCAAATAGTGAATAACATGCAGGTGGCATAAAAAATTTATCACCTCGACGAACTAAATGCAACTCCAGTCGGATTTTTATTTCTTGCAAATCAAGACGAGCTTTTGAATTATCTTTTATTTTTTCTGTAATGTTTAACACTGTATCGATGATATTATCACAAATATTCTTCTCAATGTGCATTACATCCAGATTATAATGAAGTAGTAGCTGCATCAGGTTATGACGAAGAAGTAGCTCCACTTAACTCCTTATATGGTGGATGCCGGTCAGACTTACCATCAAAGTATTGGTTATAATGGATCCTCCAAGAGTGATTAGCAGATAGAAACCATCAATGACCCATGAAGTAGATTTTTCTTTCATACTTTAAATGTAAGGAGGACGTATCCTTATTACATATTGGACATGCTAGATATCCTTTGGTACTCCATCCAGATAAGTTTTTATATGCAAAAAAATTATTTATAGTCCATAAAATCGAAGCATACAACTTAAAATTTTTTCACCTGATAAAATTATATGTCTATACTCTATTTTTCTATAGCTCCTTCAGATTATTGATTAAGGATCGTAGATATACACCAATTTCATTATCTAGTACTTTTGGATCCAAAATCAATAGTAATATAAAAATAAATAGTTTTTTCATGCACTTTCAAGATGACACATTATATGGTATTAGCATCACAGGCCACATGCTTTAAGAAGTACTCAAATTATCAAAGAGATTAAATCCATCTGTCGCTAGATCAAGCCGGATATTATGCGGGTCACTCATAAAGTATGAATATTTTGCATCGAAGTCTTTCCATACTATAGAGTCAGTCGGATGGCTAAGTATATTATCCTCTGAAACTCACTGCTCATGATGCCATCTCATTTCTTCAGCTGTCTTTGTGGACATATATAATCTTTGAAGTCTTGAAATCAATAAAAAATATCTCAAAATCATATGAGGTGTCTTCTTTCCTTTCTTATTATCGACTTTATATCTAGCCCACCACATTTCAAATATTCACTTGCTTGTTCGTTCTCCTTATAAAATAATATACAGTCAATTTTGCAGGCATGTATAGGAATATAGCCAAGTCCAAATTTTCGTATGTATATTTTTGTTTCAGAATATGATTTCGAAAGTCTCTCTCGAGAAGAGCTGCTTTAATCAATGCCAAATTTTGATCAAATAATTTCTGACTCCATCGGATCACGATTTTAATATGAAGCAAATTGATCAAAAACTTTAACTTAAAGAACTTTACACAATTTGGGTAAAATGGCTCTCGTGCATCCCTTACAAGCTTTGCAAACTATTCAAAAAATTTTTCTATCTCATTAATATTGTGTTCATGATTAGAACTATCTTTAAATGCATTAGTACTCATGGGTACATTTGATCAAACATCCTAATGTAAATCATCCAATAGTAAACCTATACCACCATGTTTGATAGATTCAGCAGTATCACTATCATCTTCAATATTGTTATCATCGTGCATAATTTCATTCAGATCTTCCTCCCCATGCCATATCCAGCGAGTATACTTCTTATCCATACTCTAACGTAGCAGATGCTCCTTAACAAGTGATATGTGATGATATACTATATTGATATATCTTTTGCATGGATACTTTATCCTACTGGCACTATCAGTCTTACGTCATGCAAATTTAAAAAAATTTCAAACACCTTTTCAATATTCAAGTAAGAAAATACCCTAAGCATTCGTCCAACTTTTGTTGATATCCATCTAACAATAAAGAAAATCGTTAACAACAAAAAAAAATCCCTAGCATTCAACTGAACCAGATCCCAATCTGGATTTTGGATTGGATCTCGAACCAGATCTTGGACTGAATCCTGACCCAGATTTATTATTTACAGATTCTGCATATACAAATACAAGGCAATTGCTACTTAATTATTTTATCATTTAAAATGACTTACATAATAAATAGATCCTATCACCAACGAATAAGTAAAGATAGGTCCTAACCTTTTCAAAATGTATTGCTTTTACTATTGCCACAGCTTTGTTCTTTGCTCCATATCCAAAGAAAATATGGCAGCATCTCCCTACCGTTCTCCAAGTACACGATATAAATGGATCATATTTTAACTACATCTAATATGTACCTAGAGAACAAACAAGATAACTGCAACAAAATTTTTCATAATAGAATAAAGAATACGATAACAACAATAAAAATTTGATGTATTTCTGAACTGTCTAAATTTGGACATTCAAGAGCCATTCACAGAGTCCGTTTTGGAGACTCTAAGACTGACTCTTGAACGAAAGTCTAAGGTAACATCAATGCATGTATTAAATCACTACCATACATCTCTCTATGAAAATAGAAAGATGTATCCGGATCTCGATCTGAATCTAGATTGCTCTCTAATCTGAATCTCGATTGATTTTTGATCCAGATCCTGATCTTGATTCGACTTGGATCGTGACCCAGATCCCGATTCGAATCCCGAACCGGATCTGAGTTGAATCGAATCGGATCTCGAACCGAATTTTGAATTCGACTAATCCTAGTTAAAACATTAAATCATAACAATAAAACACAGGGACTAAATAAGCAAAAGCATTAAATTATAACAAGCAAAAGTATTAAATTATTTTTTAAAAAATAATATTTTATTATTATTTTAAAAACATAACTATTTTCATTACAAAAAAATTATTTTTAAATATTTTTAAATATTTTATTTTATTTATCATTATTAATTTTTAATACTTATTACTATTATTATTATTATTATTATTTTTATGAATAAATTATTATTTTTAAAAAATATTTTTTTTACTTTTTTCTCCTTTCTTCTCTCGCACGCCACAACCCCCCAACCACCACTGTCGCTCCCTGACCCATCACCACTGCCCCCCACCCACCTAGCACCCCTCCACACCCCACCCGTCCCAGCCCCCCTTGGTCCTCCACCCCACCACTTGGCCCGCTCCGCTCGTGGCCCCCACCCCCCCCGTCCTCCGCCCCACCCCACATCACTCCCACCCCCCGAGCCTGCTCCGCTCGTGCTCCCTACCCCCCGTGGCCCCCACTCCCCATCCTCCGTCCCACCCTGTGTCACACCCAACCCCTGGCCCGCTTAATTAACTCGTGTCCCCCACCCCCACCCCCCCCGCTCCTCCCTTCCTTGCAGTGATGGTGGCGGCGACAACGGAGAGGAAGATAGACGGTGACGACGGGGGCTCGCTCGTCGGTCGGTGGAAACCTGAGAGGGGGGGAGAGGGTTTCGCACGGGCGATGAAGAAAATTTTGCAGGAAGTGACGGGCAGACAAAAGTGATGGGTATGATTTTAATAGGACTTTTAGCGATGCAATATTTCTATCGCTAAAGCAATTATTGACGATGTAAATTTTTTTTCTATCGCTAATAATTTTCATCAATTTTTTTTTTCAAAAATTTTTCTCTTTAAAAAAATTAACCAAAAAAAAATCTCAAAAATATAATTTGTGGTGACAATCAGAATTTTTGTTGCTAATAATTGTTATTCACGATGCAAACAAAATTTACATCGTAAATAATGTATCATTTATTTTTTTAAAATTTTTAATTTTTCATCGATTATCTGTGACAAAAACTTTATATCGTAAATATTAAATTATTTATGATGCAAAACATATTTTCATCGTAAATAATACTTATTTACGATGTAATTTTTGCATCCATAATAATTGACTCATTTATTTTTTTAAAAAAAATTGATTTTTCATCCATTATTTTATGATAAAAATTTTGCATCATAAATAATTTAATATTTATAATGTAAAATTTATTTTCATCATAAATATGAATTATTTATGATGGTAATTTTTATAGCAAGTACTTCCGACACAAAAACTCTATTTTCTTACAGTATAATTTTTTTCTATTTTTTTTGAATATGATATAATTTTAAAATTTAAAGTTCATCTTTATTGTTCATTATCTAAATAATTATCATTAGAATATCTTCACAAAGGGTCACCTCGATTCGATAGCCCTAGCTATGGCAATCAATAAAATTCGATTTCAACAATCCCGAATGACCGTATAATGATCTGATAGATAAAGACTATTAATGGATTCAAAAATTTATAACAATAATTTTGATGATATTTATAGCATACTATTAAAATTTTACTTTAGTTAGATATCATGATCATAGTCAATTTAACACGAGATAATTTGAGCTGTTAAATAAAAAATAAGTGATTAAAAGGCCAAATGGTGTCTGATTATAAGGTGATTTTTTTAGAAAAATGATCTTTGCTACTAATTTGATTCTTTGTATGATGGCGATTGTAAAATTTAAACCGTATGTATATAAACCATCCAAAATTATATGTCTCTTGATACTCATTCTTAAAATTCTTAAGTAATTATATTTGTATTTTTGTAAGATCTATTTAACGTGGATAGTTCATATACGTGCGGTTTGGATTTTACGATCACTACCATATAGACGATTAAAATAGTAGTAAAAATTATTTATCTAAAAAATCATCTTCTAATCAGATGTTGTTTGACTTTTTGATTACTTATTTTTTATTTAACGATCCAAATCATTCAATGCTAAATTGACCATGATAATGATATCCAATTAAAGTAAAATTTTGATAGAATATTATAAATATCATCAAAATTATTGTTGTAAGTTTTTGAATTCATCGATGGTCTCTATCTATCAGATCATCATACGATCGTTTGGGACCATCGAAATCGAATCTTATTGATCGACGTAGCTTGAGCTATCAGATTGAGATGATCTTTTATGACGATACTCTAACTATAATTATTTAGATAAAAAATAATAAATATAGACTTTAAATTCTAAAATTATATCACATTCAAAAAAAAATAAAAAAAAATTATATTCGATTATAAAATATATTTGTAATCAATTTTTTGATTATATAATATTAAAAAAATTATGATAAAAAAATTGATCATAAAATATTTAAATTATTTTTAAAATTTATAAAATATTTTTATCATAAAAAATTTATTATTTATTTTTTAAAAAAAATTTGATTTTTTATCGATTATTTATGATAAAAATTTTATGTCGTAAATAGAAAATTATTCACGATGCAAATTCAATTTGCATCATAAATTATTGATTATTTACGATGTAAAATTTTTATCTTAAATAATCTATCATTTATTTTTTTTAAATTTTTAATTTTTTATCGACTATTGGTGATGAAAATTTTACATCATAAATAGTAATTTTTTATGATGTAAATTTAATTTTTATCATAAATAATCAATTATTTACAATATAAAATTTTTGTCACAAATAATCTACCATTCATTATTTTTAAAATTTTTAATTTGTCATCAATTATTTACGGTAAAAATTTTGCATTGCAAACAATTGATTATTCATAATGCAAATTCAATTTATATCATAAATAAAATTATTTATGATGAAAAATTTTTATCATAAATAATTTATTATTTTTTTAATTTTTAATTTTTTATCGATTATTTGTAATAAAAAATTTATATTATAAATAATTTAATATTTATGATGTAAATTTCTTTTGCATTATAAATAATAAATAATTTATGATGAAAAATATTTTTCGTTACAAATAATTTATTATTTATGATGCAAATTTTATTACGTCGCTAATACTTGTAATTGCGATAAAAATATTTTTATCATAAATAATTTCATCGCTAAAATTCTCTTTTCTTATAGTGTTTGGATGCTTCAGTAGGTGGCTCGAGCTCTCCCTTTATGTCCTTCTCGATAGCGACCTTTAGAGTCACCTTGAAAATATTGACTTTCGGATATAATGCTTTGATCAAATTTCTGCATTAATTGAATGCATAGTCATATACCCCATCGGAGCTCTCACTCACCTCCTCCTCGAATTCCTCCAAGGCTTTGTACAGCTCCACTGCCTTCACCACCTTATCCTGCTCTTTCTTGACCTATCTCTTCAAGACTTCTATGGCCTTTTCATGAGCCTCATTGGCCTTGATTGCCTCTGATAGCCTTGGCTCCAGCTCCTTGTTCTTCTCAGCCTGAATGTGCAAGTCGAAAATCTTCATCTCCTGCTTATTTATTTTTTGCTGAAGGTCCAAGAGATTCTGATTTTTCTCCTTCAGCAATTTCAACTTCTCTTTAAGTTGATTTTTGAGTTTCATGGCGAGTTCGGACTTCTTCTTCTTCTCCTCTTGGAGGATGATTAGGTTGGCATCCATAACTTCTTTATTTTTCAGTAGGTAGGCCATGTTCTCATACGTGACCTTAAAATCGATGGTGACCTACAACGCAAAGGTTCAGGTCGGTCATATCCCAACCAAAGAGAGAGAGAGAGAGAGAGAGAGAGAGAGAGGAGAGAAAAAATGAAAAGAAAAAAAAAAGGAAGAGAAATTTACATGCATGAGATGCTCGTAGCAGTGATTTGCAATCTCCTCTGGCTTGTTCTTCCAGCATGCCTCCAGGTCAACTATCGGCATCATTGATTTGAGAAGATCAGGACCTAATTAAGGTCGCTCCAAGAGTGACATCCGTGTCATGGCATCTCCCTCAACTGAAGTCGATGGGGCTACAGCAGTCGTGATTGGTTTGCATCCTGGCTCCTTGGGAGGGGGTACAGATCAGGATTCATTCTTCTTCCTTGCCTCAATTGGTTGACGGGGTGGAGGCTCAACCTGAGAGGTACTCTGTGGACCTCGGGGAGAATCACCTCTCTCCAAATTGGCAGGCAAGGGGGTGACAGATGAGGATCGGGATGGTGCCTAGGTGGGAAGAGGCTCTGCCTTCTTGATCCTCTTTGGTACAGGAGCAGCAGCAAACGGACTTGATTGTTCCTTCCTCTTTCGTTCTTCCACTCTATTCGGGTTAAACCTCATTTCTACATCGAAAGATTATACATTTCGAAAAAATATGATAACACAAGAGGAGAAAAAAATAAAAGAAAATACATCGATCTTACCTCGAGGAGAGTATAGGCTGATACTGGCATCAAATAATGTCTGATCATCAACAAGCTTGGAAAGCTTGGGCATCTTGATGGTTATCAAAGTCGAATGAGCCACCTCATCTTTGGGGAGGATTTCAATATTGGAATTGTGCTTGGTATCCGGGTGCCCTCAAGAAGTTCTAAAGCCCTATGGGATAGGAGCTCGGACAAAGAAGAAACGACCTTTCCAGTCATGAATGGAGGAAGGTGGACTAGGTCCAAACTTATATTTTTTTCTAGGTGAAAAGTACCATCAATCCTTCTCACTTGGATGTCTTTTCAAAATAACCAAAGACCTAAATAAAGAAATCCTAAGTTCTATACCTTGGAGGCCATACATTATTATAAACACTATGATCATCCTAATTGCATTTGGAGTTATCTGAGTAGGATGGATCCTATAAAAATCAAAAATATTACAGAAAAGAGGGTGCAGTGGAAATCAAAGTCCAGATCGAAGGACTTCATCATAGAAGGCTATACAATCCTCAGGAGGTTCAGAAACTCGACCTTCGGGGTCTAGTACTAACATCTCATGCTTATCAAGTATACCATATTTTTCTCGAAGACTCATCAGGTTCTCCTCAGTCAAAATAGATACCTCTATTTCTGAATCAAGGTAGTCCATGAGACCACGTACAGGAGATTTCGCACTGCGGTCTGAATTATCCTCGTCTGTGGATTGGTATCCAGATTTTTCTAGAGAGGATTGTCTATCTCTAAGGCCAATACAGACTGAGTCGATCTAATTTGTGGGTCATCTACAATCTCCTTCCCCTTCCTACCTCTCTTAGACATGATTTTCAAAGAAGATTCTCCAAAGGAAAATGAAGAGGGGGAGATGAGGAGGACTAATAAGGAAGAAGGGCTACTCTATGGTTGAAAGAAAATAGATGAGGAAAAGGCCAGTACCTAAGAAAAATAAGCGAAATTCTCTCGAAAGATGAAGAATAGGCCCCTCTTCTCCCTCTCTGACAAGCTTCTCACTATTTTCGATAGCCGTTCAACACAGAAAAGTCTCTAAAAATAATCTGACAGTACTTTTGCACAATAACAACAGAAATAAATAGTGACTGGAGGGCAAAAATCTTTTGTAAGTGAACCAACGACTTAGATTAACTGGCTTTATTGTTGATTCACGACACTTGATGCCAATCCAATGACTCAGTCAGATGATGGTTGAGCACACCCCCTCCAGGTTTAGCCGTGACATACTGATCCGTGCTCGGGCTGATAAGCCAATCAGATGTCGACAAATGGCCCACGCTTATTTGGTATTTTCAAACCACCCAATCAAGCAATGATGGCGAGAGATCTGACGGATCATTTTCTGAAAGATCAGATCTCTTCATTTGCACCCTAAATATTAAATTTTGATATTATCGAGATGTGGTGCCTTTATATCTGGCAGTGGAACCAATAGGTCATCGAGCACTGGGGGCAAAAATAGAATCCGACTTTCAATCTGATAAAACCCCGAGGAGGCACGAGTCTGATTTTCAGCCTGAAAAGTCCTATGAGGGCAAGTATGAAGATAAGATCTCCTGGTTGGTAAAAATCAGGCCAAAAGACAAGTGTGGAGATAAGATCTTCTAACTGACAAAAATCAGATCAAAAGATAAATATAGAGATAAGATCTTCTGATCGGTAAAAATCAAATCAAAGGATAAGTTTGGAGATAAAATCTCCTGGCCAATAAAAATCGAGCCAAAAAGAAAGTACGGAGATAAGATCTTCTGATCGATAAAAATCGGATCAAAAGATAAGTATAGAGATAAGATCTCTTGATCGATGAAAATCAGACCCAAAGATAAGTATGGAGATAAAATCTCCTAACCAAAGAAGATTCAGATCAAAAGGCAAGTATGGAAATAAGATCTCTTAGTCGGTAAAAGCCGAGTCAAAAGGCAAGAATAGAGAGAAGATTTTCTGACCAATAAAATTCGATCTTGATGGCAAAAATCTCGTAAACCGACGAAGATCCAATCTATGGAAGGTAGATGTGAAGATACTTCTACTTTCTAGTTCAATCTGAAAGTTATCACCTCAGACATAGGAAGTGGGGGCAAAGTATCGGTGCACTAAACCAATCCCAAGCCACGTGGCATCATCATGTAAGGTCAAGAAACTATCAATCTTGAAGCACCAAATGCGGTGTGCTAATTTGCTGATAAGCAGACTCAAATTAGTATTTTACCGACCTGAATTAAGATCCCCTAATATTCTATGTATCCGAGATGGCAGGTCTTAACTGATAATAACTGATCTCTATTTTATCTCGATCTTTTATCGAGGTGAACCACAACATTAGTGACAGTAGTCATCCTACAAGAGCCTACCACAATCTCTACAACTAAGTTCAGCTGGCCATGATCTCATGTACGGTTGGTAAATACAATCAGGTATGACCTCACCCCCAGCAAATACTTACGTACTTACAATTATTTTCAGCTCATTTACAGATAGCTCTAACCACCTAACAAACTTCTCTAACGGTCTAACAAACTCTGTAACAGCCTCAACAGTCCCTCTATAAATAAAGGATCAGAGATCCTCCATTGGTAAGTTCACAATTCTAGGATTAGGGGAGATGCTATCGGTGGGAACTCTGCCAATTTTTGAAGAAGAACTCTAAGTTCTCACTCAGTCTGATCTCTCCAGTTCCATTTAAAACTTTTTCTTGTGCTCTTTTACTCTTTCCACCCTTTGTTCTCGAGGCTTGAACCAACTTAGGCATCGGAGGGTTAAGAACCAGAAGATTCTCACTAGATTTTTGACTAATTTTGTAGGATTCCTCGAAGAAGAGTCGGATCAGATCGCTATAGCTACTTCAGTCCATTTTTATCTGATCTTCCTCCATTCTAGATTTTGAGCCTCGCAGCAACGTGACCTATTAAGGTCTGTAATTAAGATCTCAACAGTCAAAAACTAAAAATATAGTAATGAAGAGATTAATGGCACCATAAAAATTTAAATGATAAAATTGAAAGATAAGGTTAAAATGCTTAGAGAAAAATTTTAGAAAAATTTTGAACTTTTCTTTTTGAATTTCCTCCAACAGTTGTATTTGATGATGTCCTAGAACGTGAAAGTATGTTTCTCTGATCTAAATGTGGTAAAAAATAATAATAATAATTATAATACTAAAAATAGAAAAGAAATCTAATTTGGCAGATCATTTTTAGACAAGGTTGACTAATTACATTGTATACCAGGCGAGGACGCATAGAATTGAGAAGGTGCAAATTATTAAAAAAAAATAAGATATGTATCTTCCATATTGCGAAGGTCTCTCCACTAGAACATCTGCTAGCTCCAAGACATGTAGTTGAAGCTCCCTACTAAGTGATTTTAATTTCTTTCTAAAATCTGAATCAAAAATAAATGTTCCACCAAAAAAGCAAAAGTCATAATTCACAAGAACTCAATGTTAGTAGATGAGACATATTATTCCACTAATAGATTTGAATCAAAAATTAATGTTCCACCAAAAACTCGAGTTCAAAGTTAGTATATGAGACATAATATTCCACTAATAAATCTGAAATGTGTCATTCTGACTAAAATAAATAGCAGGATACAAACAAAGAGACAAGGAAAGGTGAAGGTGTTGGTGATATCTCTCATTGGACCACCACATTAAAGACAAAGGCTTCAGAAAGAATGGGAAGGGGAACCAATGGAAATGACTTGAGAAGAAAGTGGCTTAATTAAAGAGATCTTTATGAATCCTTGGTTACAGATCATTCCTATTAAGGAGATCTTAGAGTCTTGAAGTCAAAACAAAATAAAGAAATAAAAAAAAAAAAAAAGAGCATAGAAAAATTAAACCAAAGAATTGCCATATCCACACTAGACGTTCAATAAACAATATTGATGCCACTCTTTTAATAATTCCCCTCACATAATACGTGAAAGGTATGGTAGCGCAAAACCGGCAACAAGTCTTCTATACTCTGCATTGCTTGCATCAAAAAATTACTCTCCACAGTGACAAATATATGCTTTAGCAGAGGCAAAATTTTACACATTCCTTGTAGTAAAAGAGAAGGATGACTTCCACTTTCTTACATTGGTCATTTTATTGAGCCCCCAACCTCCACCCAAGAAAAAGTTGTTCCCAGTTTGTATAGGTCCAAAAATAGTTTTCCATATTTTTTGAATATTGGAAGATTTATCTAGGTTTCAGGCCATGCTTTCCCAAAAGCATATAAACAGTATGGTACAACTCAGGTACTGGAAGGATATAAACAGTATGGTACATTTTGCCTCCACATTGGAACTAGTATGAACTTTTCTGACTCCTCTAAATTACCTTAGAAAGTTCATGAAGAGAAGGTGTCGCCTCCTTAGTTTCCTCTTTATTCAACTCCATCCAAAGGAAAGCACTCCCAACCCTCTCTCCAATCCACTATTCACCTTTACATTGCCTTTAGATGCTATACCATAAAATATAAGGAGCCTATGAGAAAATATGGGCTTCTACTTTTTGTTCTACAACCTTGCCTTGGTGCATCCTTCCAATGGTTCACAGAGACCTATTTGAGTCTCACCTTAGCTTAAATGCCTCGGGACTCATCGGCAAGCTTATATAAAAGTGAGCCTGTGATAACCCAACCATGTAATTAACTGGACCTGGTTCGCTTGAATGGCCAAGCAGTTTGGTTCAAGCCCAGAACAGAATAAAAAAATGAAAGCAAAGAAGATAGACTCTCAATGGAAGTCGTCTTCTGCATTGAGTCCAGCTAAAATCCATCGTTGAGATTCGAGAAGGATTAGAGGGCTAGATTTTAGCTCTATGTAAACCATCATAGCTTCCTTTCAACCCCAATCAACAAAGCCTGGTTTTGGATTGGGTGTTGGTGGCCGGTTTGTTCATCTTCACCAAGTATTGTCACATGCCGATTGAACAACCTCAAAATATCATCGAAAACAATGGTAAAGACCCTGTAACCTCCTAGTTGATCTTACTTTCCATCTTTTCAAGCTCCAAGGACATATTTTCTAGCTAGCAAACATCGGAGTTCTTTTTGAAAATTCAAACCGTATTATTCTCCTATTTTTTTTAGAATTTCGAACCCTTTTCTTTCTTCTTGGGCCACCCTATCACCAACTGCGGTCATTGCCTTGTGGCCTTCTACTATCCACCATAAGAAAGTTGATTTTTAGTAGTGATCGAGATCGCCACTAAAAATTTCAAAAACTGCTACTAAACCTATTAGGTGGTGATCAATAGTGGCCACAACACTGGTCGCTCAAAGTTCCATCACTAAAATAATTAGTAATTCAAAATATAGCCGCCACTAAAAGATCTCTTTAGTGGCGGCCTATCAGAAGGGAACTTTATAGTGGTAGTGATGATGTGGTCATAAAAAGATATTTTTTATAGCTTCTGTAATTGATCGTCACTAAAAGTTGCATTATTAGTGGCAACCAAGTAATGGTCACTAAAGAGTGATATTTTAATGGTGGCTATATTTTGATCACTAAAAGACTATATTTTTTGCAACGATCGCTAGTGGCTGCTATTAAAAAAATTTTTAGTAGCAGCCTGCTGTTGTCACTTAAAGAGCCACATGTTATGACAATTAGTGATGGCCATCACTAATATATCTATAGTGGTGGTTCAATGTGATCTCTAAAAATCATATATTCTATGATAAAGTGACAGTCACTAAAAGTATTCTTAAGTGGCAGGAGTTACGAAATCATATAATAATACATCTAGAATAATAATAATTTATTTTTACATTCAAAGCCTTCAAACTTATCTCAAGCAAAGATAATAAGCATTTTATTCTCACTCCAATAATATTTCAATATCATAAAAATAAAGAACTCAAAAACAACAATAAAATAATCATAAAAAATTATCCATACATCCTACTTAATGATTATTAAAACTCATACTGTACTTGCTAAAACTTCAAGTTTAAAATAGCTCAAACTATGCACAACATCCAAATATACTTGCCAAAATTTCATGACTTCCATCTTTTAAATCTATAGCACTCTATGATCTTATCCTTTATCTAACTACTTTCCTGATTCAAAACTAAATTAGATAATAAACAAATATCATATAACTAGAATAAAAGATAAAAAGTAATATACATGACATACCACACAAAAAAAATAGAAAAAACTAAAATATATTCCATACAATCTTTTAATGATACAAGTAATATTTTGATGTTATTGTTCTATATATATATAAATTTATTTAGCTATATTTTAAAAAAAATAATCAAAGAAGTAAAACTTATCATATTAGAAGTCCTTTGAGATATCCAGCTTCTCCTCATCTCCTCCATAAAAGTGGTGAACTTCAATCTACCCTCTTTAATATTTCTCTTTTCCTCTTCAATCATCTTCTTCAATTGTTCTATTTCATCTTTCATTTCCTCATTATGCTTGTTTAATTCTTTCAATTCACTAATAACTTTTACATGAGTTGGAGCTTTTCTATGCCTTAGGTGTTGGATCTAACCCATATCCACGTACACATCCATGCCTCTCAGATCTCATAAGTTATGAAAAAAATCTCATCTATTGCAATTGAACCAAAAGATTGTTCCACAATTTGGTTTGACAATTTCTCAAAACACTCCTAATTACATGCATACATGCATTTATAAAATCAATAAAAAAAATAAATAATAATTACATAATTATATTTAAAATTTGGCATGCCACATATAGAGAAAGTTCAATATGAATACAATTGAACTTAAAATTTAACTGTTTATCATTATATCTTGTGATGCTGTATTGATCATAGTCCCATCTTTTCACTTATGTGTCAAGCAAAATATCTCTCATTGAGTAGGCTCACAGCTTTCTTCACAATCTACATACATGATCAGTAATTTATTATTTTTGATTTAATATAAAAAATTTTATATATGTCAACAAGAAAAAGAGAAAGAGATATAAAAAAAATAGAATGAAACTAAACATATTCGCCATTATTATTATAAATTTATACCTCCTCGGCTCTTATACGAGCATAATTGTTTATGCCTGTAGTGTGATCTAAATTTTATTTTTATTAATTATACTCATTTAAATTATATTTTATTTATATAAGAAAATGAGTAATTTAGCATCGTTGTCAATATAAATATTATTCTTTTAATAAAATATTAATTTATCTAAAATTTTAGTATGCCTACTCAATGAATAGATTCAATCCATTGATATCATAATATAATGCTCAATCCTCTCCTCATCAGTGCTATATTTATCATAATAGTCCATCTTCAATTTATACTTATAGCTTGAAAATTTTCTCTCCATTTTCTATATAATCCAATCATTTATACGTTGAATTTTCATAAATTTAAATTTATCTTAAAAAATTAAATATAAAATAAAAATATAAATTATAATTATTAATCTAAGACATAAAGGATATAAGAATATTAAGATTATATAATATTTATTTACATTATCAATGCATATTTATATATCTTTTCTCTTTTCACTTGTAAAATTTTATCCCATCGTTTATAAGTGATTGGTGCATCTTCACAATTTCTAATAATCTTTTTAAGATAGTTTGTGAAAGTATTTATATTTATATCTATTATCTATCCAAAATCATTAAATTTCAAAGATAATTTTTCATCAAGTCTCAATTCTATTAACTTAAGATCTCATGTTGTCCCCCAAGTTCTTTTTTTTTATCACTAGATAGACCTATTAAAAAATAAAATTAATTATGTACAAAGAAGTATATAAAATATATTCAAAATATGGGTACAAATCAACTCAACCACTACAACATCTGTAATAATTCATACATTATTCAAAAGCTATATAAAGAAGGAATAATATTGACATTAGACATCTACATCAATATAAATTAAGTATTGGATATAATCTCTTTTTTTAAAAGATAAATAATTTTAAATCTCACCAACACTGTTAAGTTGAGTAGATAGTAAATATGATCATAAAGGTTGTGACCTAGTAAGCTATACAAAAGTATTTTGATTGTTACTTGAACCTATAGCTATAGCTAAATAATACCCTACAAAAATAATTTCTTGTATGTCAATAATAATTTATAATAAATAAAAAAATAAGATGAATTATACATATTATAAAAAATAAGATATCAAATGCTTATCTTAAAAAATAAATGTATAAGAATATTATGATGACTAATTGCAAAATATATAAATGGGACATAAATGAAGGCAAATATACTATGATTAAAAAAAATTATTGAGGGACCAACCTTTAAGTATATGTTCATTGATTAAAAATATAAAAATATACAATCAATCAAGCAAAATTATGATATCATCATCATCATCATTTTTTCTTCCTTTTTCTTTTGTTTGTTGTGATACTTCATTTGGACCCACATGTTAATTATCATAGAATATTAGTTTTATGCCAACTCAATATATCTTCTTTAGACTCTCCAATATGTGCTAAATATCGAGCACCACATGTTTCATTTTATTGATAAGCATCATTATTGAGCACTTCCTCTTCCATATGCATGTTATAAAATTTACAAGATTGAAACTTTTGAATAATATATCAATCAAAATCCACCGTATCTTTTACAGAAAAATTTATTCTGCTTGATATAGAATAAAGGGTTCATTAGTATGCAAAGACTAAGTAAAATTTAAATAAGTAAACCCATGAAGATGAACTTTGATTCCCCTTCCTTAGCTATAAACATCTCTTTAATCACATTTGAATAAATAATCTAACTTTTGTCAAGATAATATAACTCAACAATATCTATCAAAATACCATAATAGTCCACATTGTCAACAATTAGATTGTTGTCTCTTGCACTTGCATAGATATTTGTCTCTCATATTACAAAAATTCTACTACTTTGAGTCTTCTTTTTTTTTTCGATCTTTGGTGTCAAACCTAAAATCATTAATTACACATCCATTATAACACACCACTTGCTGGATAGAACCATGAGCAAGTGATAATAAGTGTTTATACACTTCTTTACTTTTAGAATTATACAATTATGTCACCTATTCAATTCAAAAAAAATAAAAATATATTCAAGTCAATAATCAGTTAATAGAAATAAGAGATAAATACACACATACACACACACATATATGTATGTGTGTGCATATATGTAAATACAAATATTTATAACACTCACTCGACTTTTGAACCAATTTTGAAAATTTCTATCATGAATATTGTCTACCTCCTCCGCATGTGTATTTATCAAACTTTTAGCAACTAATTATTTATATTTTCTACTTCAAAAAAAATCAAGAGGATAAGAAAGAAAATCAGTGACTAACATTATTTAAACTATAAATTAAATTAATGCAAGGATTACACTTACTCGATGAATAGATGAATTTCATCATAATTTTTTAAAACATAAAGATAAGCCTGTAGCCATTCCTCTCTAGTGAGTTCATGTGGGGTCCCCTTTCTTAAAGTATGATCAATTTTTTTAAATACGAACAATCCTTCACTTGATTCCCCAATATAACCATCATCATTTCTTTCTACTTAATTGAATACACTTTCAACCTCTTGTAGATACCTTAAATAAAATGTTAAATATTTTTCTACGAGATATCCTTCCATAATTGAACCCTTTGGATGACTCTTATTTTGAACGTGAGATTTTAATATCTACAAATACCTAAAATACATATAACTTAGATTAAATAGACAAGATAATATATATTTTTTTAAGATATAATGATAAATTTAATTAAATAGTGAGGACATGGGATGCTGATTTTTTTGTATAATAAGAGTCCCAACACTAGTAAGAAATATTGGAGATAAATCTTAACTTCTTTGTATATGAATATCAAAAGATAGCGTGATGGTTTTTTTCTTCTAAAAATAAGTCCAAATAATAAGAGAACTCCTTACTCCACATGAATAATAGGAGAGTGGCTAATTTAGTTAGTCTTTTTAAGTAAATTAAGTCACCTATTTTGAATAATAGGAGAGTGATAAGTGTCCCAACATGAAAAAAATTACAGTAAAAATCCCTATGTGAGGGTGTGAAAATTGCAATGCATGAGGGCACTAGGGCAAGGGGTTTTTATTTGAAAAGAGATAAAAACATGAGCAGAATGAGGGATTCTACACTTGAAAAGGCAAAAAAAAAAAAAAAACATGAATTGACTTATTTTGAGCGATGCTATTTTGAAGGCTTTAGCACTTAATATCTTGACCGTATGTGGTGTCTTGGGGATCAATTAAGCTCTTTAAGGGACTTACAATCGAGTCTAATAATATTTTTCATGATATATATTTATATATGAATTATTGTCTACTATATTCTCACAACTTTAGTTTCTACATACTAGCAAAATAAAGTATACTCAAATTAAGTACATCTTTGATTATAGTGATCTTGTATTCTTAACTCAAATAATGTTAATATTCTATAACCTAAGTCCACTTATCTTATACAACTTGGCATGACAAAATTCTTAATAGTCTAATGCTAGATGGATCAAAAAGAGATGAAGCCCAAACCAACCTTTTTACTCTCATGAGTCGTGTTTAACTTGCAAGGGTATCTATAGGTCGATAAGGCCAAGAATCAAATCCACTGTAAGATTATAAATCTCGTCTAAGTTAAATAAGGCCTAAATATTTGTGCTCAATCTAAAATTACTCAAACTACCCAAGTTTGTCAAGATAATATTCTGAACTAAGTTGGATTCAAGAATGTCTCATTTTAGAATTAATCGAGCTTTATGATTTAGAAGGACAATTAGACTCGATATGGACTACTTTGAACCACTTTTACCACCACATTAGTAGAGTTGGATTGGATCTAGAAGCGAGATCTACCATATAGAAAAATCGAATTGCAGACTAAATTTTAGGAGATCGATCATCCAACATCCAATTGAGATGATCTTATTAAAAAAAAAATCTGATGATTTTTTAAGATCTATGACATAACATCATATTTTTTAGAGAGTGGTGCCTTAGCAATCGAGCCTAAATACCATTTTTTGGACCCAAAATGAACCGGTCAAACTAAAAATTTTCTTTTTTGTAAGACTTTGACCAAACATATTTTCAAATGCGAGAAGAATCAGATGGAGCGATAGAATGCAAAGTTGATATACAAGTTGAGATTTATCTTTTGAAGAATTTTAGCTTTTTCGAATTTATGTTTACTATCATATCTTTTTTAGAAAAGAAATTTCTATTAGAATGGAGTCATGTTGTATCCTTTACACAAAAGAATAATTGATCTTCTTTTATGATCTTAACCGTTAGATTCTACTTTGCACAGCTTTCAAAGCATAATGAACCACTTCCATAATAGCACAGATCATGAAGCTGACGTCATGCTTTGAGAGCTATACAAAGCGTGATCTAATAATTAAGGTTGCAAAAGAAGATCAATCATTCTTTCATGTGAAGGATATATCCTGAACCCTAGTAGAACTACAAAAAAGAATCCAATCCAAATTGTGCAATAGCGGATCTCACTATTATAAATAGAAGCTATATATTTTGGTTCGAAAATCATTAATAAAAGAAAAAGAGATTTAAACCCTATTTTTATAATTTAGGTAGCTTAAAATTTTTCATTGTTTGATGCTCACTTTGTAATAGTCATCACTCAAAAACTATCATTTAGCTATCGTATTTTTTGGCCACTGAGAGTGCTATTATTTTCAACTACTAATTGTGACCACCACTAAAAAGCCAATGTTAATGGCCAACTATTTGTGAACACTACTAAAATTTTTCTTTAGTGGCTACCTTCTTATGGTTGCCACTAAATATTTGACTTTTTATGAGGGCCTATTACAGTCGCCATTAAAAAGGATCATTTAGTAGTCACTATTCTTTGACCGCCACTAATAGTCTATTATTTAGTATCTATCACTTTAAAGTTATCACTAAAAATATCATCTTTTGTGGGGTTCACTAATGACCACTACTAAAGAGAATCGTTAGTGGTGACTATGTTGTGGCCGCTTTTAAATGTTAAAGCTTTTGTAAAGGTTGAAAGTGGCCGCTATCACATGTCAACATTTAGTGATAACTTTCTTTGTGGCCACCACAATAATGACCCTTTTAGTATCCACATATTACTGTTGCCACTAAAATTATAACTTTTTGCATGGGACATAATTGATTGCCACAAAAATATTATATTTAGTGACCACATGGTATGGCCACCATTAAATATAGAAGTTTATGTGACAGTCAATTGTGGTTGCCACACATATCTTTATTTGATGACCAATATTTTTTGACCACCGCTAAAAGGCTTTTTGTGTGGAGAATGCCCCAAGTTGTCTCTAGAAATACTATGTATTGACTAAATTTTTATGGCCACCACTAAAAATGGGTCACTGAAACTCAATTTTATTGCAGTGGTTGGTCTTCTGGCCAAGGCCACCATTGGTTGGGAAGTCTCCCCTACTTCAAGAAAAAGGTGAACATAAAGTCCTCTATTTTGCTAAGGACCAAATCAAGAATACAAAAAAAAGAGAAGAAAAAGAAAGAAAAGGAGAAAAAGGAAAGAAAAAAAAAGAGAGAAAAAAATATAGAGACATAGTTTGTCTTTCTTCCCACAGTCTCTTTCTCCCTCATTTTCTCTCTAATTTCTCTTTCTACAAGTTTCTCTCCTTAGATTGTTTTTCTCTCCACTCTCTTTAGGATCATTTGATCCGATAAAGACCTTCTCTCAATGATTTTAGTTGACCTTAGTGAAGACGATCTAAACCATGACTGTCGGACGGCATATCGATCCTTAGCTGATCAAATCAGGCACCATTAGATTTTACTGTCAATTGCATCCTAGCATTTGAGCATGACTTTTGATTTGTAGTCAATCCATTAGATGCACCCTAAATCAAATCGACCATGATGTCAGACACTATTGCTTGGCCTACTCTGTGAGAATATTGAAATTTAGTAATTTTATTTTAAAAATAATTATGATTCAATTTTAATAAAAATTTAATTTTCATTATTAGATTCTGAAGGTGAATCTTAAGATTAGTTAGATTTGTCTGCTTATTCTTCATGCAAGATAAGTAATAATCTGCCTTTCTCTGAATTTTTTTATTTATATAATAATATTTTTAATATCAAATAAATTATTAATCGATTTGTGTGTGATTTATGAATCTAATGAAATTATGTTTTGAATAAAAAATTGATATGAAATTTGACAATAATATTTCTCAGACTATTACTTTAATTATCTGTCGATTTTATATCATATATACATATTTGGATTGGATTATGGAATATATATTATTTTATAACAAGTACTTTGATATGTATCGGATGTACTCTCAACCTAATTATACTCTAGATCTTACATTGGGGCTATGCATTGACACTCTAACTATTATTAAGCTCACTATTTTTTTGGCCCTGCCATAAGGTATAAATGTGGTATTTTGATCTATGCCACAGGATATAAGTATAATATTCTGACCCACTCCGCAGGATGTAAGTATGATATTCTAGCCCACTCCATCGGTATAAGTGCTATTCTATTTCTAACCTAGCCATAGGGTATAAGTATGGTATAGTTAAAGACTGTTGAGTTAAATATAATTTATTCTGTATTGGATTTATTATTATGTATATAAATATTTCAAAGATATATATTGGTTTTACTGGATTTTTTATTTTGAAATAGAATTGATTATATATTTATTCTGATTCATAGAAATTTATATATGACTATTGTAACTTATGTTATTATATGAATTATCTAATTAAAGCATTCATTACCTATTGGGCCATCGAGCTCATTATCTCTTCCTCCTTTTCATATTCAGATAGTTTTGCATAAGAGTATTGCTTTGGAAGTGATATTAGAAGTAACAGTATCAACACAGTTAAGATTAGATTTATTATTATATTTTATAGAATTATTAAATGACATTAAGTGATGTAAAGTATTTAAAATTATATTTATCAGTTGGGTTTGTTAAATAATTGAATTTTGGATTTTAGTTATTAAAATTATCTCTGATGTGATGCATTTGATATCATATTGGAATGCGTTGGATGCTTGCAGGGGTAGTTTTCCATGAATATATGATGGTTGCCGTGACCCCTAGCTCATGATATCGCGCTGAGAGTATAATAGAGCCCAATTGTCATGTCATGTTGTTGAGCTACATATAGAGCTATACAAACATGAAGAGCATGAAAAACTAAACATTTACATTTAGTCAATCAAAGAACATAATAGCTATTTATTTTTTATATTTTTTGGGGGCTCCAATATTATGTGTTAGGAGATTGTGTTTCATTTGGATATCTGGCTATGGTACATAATGTGTAAACTACAAATTCTAATGTCAAACATTTCATTCCCTTCCCGCTCATCATTTTTTCTTTCAAATTTGAGGGGAACTTTAGGGGCACTCCCTCATCCCATGATATTAATATTTGAGCCCATTAATCAAGAATATAGGTTCATCTCCATATTATATATCCAATCACCTGAATTTTTGAAAAACACCTATCACAAGATGCCCTGTCAACAAAGCTAATGGATCTTTACCAAAAAAAAAAAAAAAAAGCGAGTGGATGACTCTGGCTTACAGAAGTCGATATTAGGTCAAGTGTTGCAGTAAGATCTCAAACTTCATCAGACCCTACTTGATTAAGTTTTTTGGAATTTGGAAATAGCTCCAAAGACATAATACTGCCAGGGTTATAGTGTTTCCTGTAAATCATCTTTATCTTGGTAAATGGTATTGTTTCTTCATGGATGGCTACTAAACCCAAAATGTGGAAAAAAAGGAAAATCTTCATTAGCAAGCATTAGTAAACTAAAAAAACCATGAAGTTTTGGTTTATCTTAGTCAAGTTGAAACCAAATTTCAACCAATTCTTGACCCATGGGCCTCAACTATGGCAATCTATGTTATCTGGTAGCATAAAAATAAAAATATATGTTCAGACCCTCCCAACTGTTGTAGCACAAAGTTGAGCTGCCACAGAGAAAGTGTGGATGTGTGTGGGATTTGATTAGCAGAACAAACCAATGTATGGAGTTTAATAGCATAGATGATAATGATTCATACGAAATGAATGGCTCATGGAATCTAGTTGAAGGGGAGCCAGTCTTACTGTGTAGCATACTAAGGGGCCATTCTTTTGAGGATAAAAGACTTATCCAGAAATTCAAATTTTTCTAAATAAGTATTTTTCAAATAATATTTAAATAAGAAAATAATTTATTCATGCTCTTTTATGTATTATAAAATAGTTCAAGATCTATTACAATTACTAAGATCTACCAATTTTTCCATAATATCCTTTATTATATAAATATTCTTATATCTAATATTATATTATATTATATAATGTATATTCATAAATATAGATAATATATGTTATATATATAATATCGTACATTATATTATATAATTAAATAAAAATATATATTATAATATAGTGTATAATATTCATATATATTAAAATAATACATTATTGCATTATATTTTATTTTATTTATAATAGTAATATAATATATTAATATTAATAAAATACTATTATCTGATAATAATATAATATTATATTATATATAAGATAGTATTTTATATTATTATGTTATTATTATAGGGTTAGGGTATATTAGGGATAAAATAAAAATATTATTTTTTAGTTGATGGAAAAATGACTTATCCATCTCCTAGATAGATAAGACTTTCTCCACATTTCATAGATAAATATTATCTATAAAAAACTAACTTACCCTCCCAGAGAAGTACGAAAATATGAATAAGTTTGTCAACAGAAAAGTTGTCCAATTATTTTATGATATTTATCCACTAAAGAATGGGTCCTAAAGGTGCAAGGGTTGATATACAAAAATATAGAAATTTAATCCACTGGTCAAGTAGCATGGAGTATGAGACAAGTTACCTAGGAAAATAATCTTAAATTAGGTGTATAAATAAATGTCCAAACATATAAAGGGAAGAATTCTTATGGTGTCATCACTTTAGCCATATAGGCTCCTCCTTTTTTTTTTTTTTTTTGGGTGTGGGGGGGTGGGGAAGACCCATGGTCCCATCATAAGAAGCCTTACAAGTCACTGCAAGCCAAGCTGCTATGACTTTATACTAACAGCCATCCTTATTGATGAGTTCAGATTCTCAAATGAGTCAAGCTGCTATGACTTTATACTAACAGCCATCCTTATTGATGCTCCCATTTCTTTCTGCTTTTCCTCTCTACTTTACTCGGGTGTTCCAAAGATTAAAAGGTTAAATCCATCTGAAAACCACTTGCCTTTGGACACGTGTGTTGGTCCAGCAAAAGAAAGGCTGTGGACAAAACAGTGTTGAGCATTCTCCAAAGCCTTGACACAAGAATTAGAGTGAGAATCTTGGTAAGTGTACCAAAATTTTGGGCCAGAGATCCAAGATACCCTTCTTTTCTCTAGAAAGAATTGAGTATAATTTCTAATCAGCAGTCCAGAAGTAATCAGCTTTGATCAAACTAGCTATACAAAACACCAGTATTGAAATCTAGAACTGAAGCACCTAACACCTCAAAATTTCCAGCCTAACCATGCACAACCATCCAACTTGCCTTCTCCATTATTTACATTTGGGTATACTTCTAACCACTGCAAAATTGGAACAGAATAGGTGTTATGTATAAAGACTTCCCAATCCAAAAAAATAAGAAGACAAAAGGGCTACATGATGAAAGAAATAAAAAATTGAGAAATTTGGAGAGTCTATCATTCTAGGTGAAGCAACAATTAGATTTCTTCACATCACACAACTGTCAGGCTGTCACTGGAGAATCTTGGCCTTGTCCTCTCAGGTGAAAGCCCCTCATCCATGGCATCCATGGCCTTCCTTTTGTTGCTTTGGTTGTTGCTGCTGCCGCTGCTGATGCTGCTGCTGTCATTATTGTTATTGTTTTCCTGTTGTTGCTGCTCCGGTTTTTGCTCTTTGCCATTGGATTTTCCTTTAAGTATATGGGGCCTGAGCCTTTTCAAGTCTGAGAGTTGTACTGGTTTGAGAAAGAACTCCTCAGCTCCTCCTTCCAAGCACCTGTTATCAGTACACATCAAGGCATTCCATCTTAGGAGGAGGAATAAGAGAAACCTCTGGGGGCCTTTCCATCCCCTCTTCTGAGATCACATCAAGTCAGTACATCAAACAAAATCTAACAAGAACAAAGAAGAGATTTTGGGATGTTTGACTAGTTTGACAGAAAAAGCTGCTTTTTCCAATGATTCCTTTTCAGATTTGACTAGAGAAAAAGTTGCAACTTTTCACCGCAGAGCTTCATGAAAACAGATCTTGGAGAAATTTTAGATAAATCTACCATGTAGTGTATTAATTGGCAGCAGTGAAGCAGGGTAGGTTTGAATTTAACTGAGAACAATTATTTGCTCTCCTTCTGTTTCCTTCCAGAGAATGATATGAGCTGGTATTAAAAATAAATAAAGGATTCCATCCATTTGTTGTGGTACCCAAAAAGTAGTGAATAGCTTGAAGTTTGGGGAATTTTTGCACCAAGTGGTCCTTTCAGGTCAGAAATATAATTCCTTCATTTATTGGCAGCAAAAAAGGACCCTCTTGGACAGAAATCCATCCACCCATTTTTAATTCATCTCCTTAGCCTCCTATCCTAGCTATACTTGCACAAAACCAACCAGGTTTTTTCAACTCTAGTCTCAACTTTTTTCTTGTTAATGGAACATATCAAAGATCTTTTGAAATTTTGAGATCAATTAAAAATATTTTATTGCAAATATAAAAGAGAAAAATTCCATGCATTTCTTGCAGTACACATCCAGAATTAACTAACTTCTATCAACATTTTGAGAATTTTGTATGGTTCTATCACACAACATTTATGATAACAGACCCCCAAGTTGGCGCAAGGTCCATCTCCACAAAATTCCCAACCAAAAAAATAAAACATTAAAAAATTGGAAAAAGAATCCTGCAACCATCTGTGTTTCTTTTAATCTCATCTGATTCTTCTTTTTTTTTTTTTTTTATCTGCAAATTGTATCATGGTAAATAGAGAATTGCATTTGTATGTCTACAAAAGAATTGCATTATATTGAAAACAAATCTCTATGAAATTATATTTTTTCAAAAAAAAAGAGTCAGTGTTTTTGTCTAGATTAATCAAGCAATGCCATAAAGAGGAGACTTATTAATGGTCTCACCTGCTGATCCTGGAAGGCACATTCTCAGATGACATGATTACAACTGGGATATCTTTAAGAGAAGAAGACCCCTGGTTCAACAATAAAACCACTCCATAATAAATCTCTTGAAGCAAAAATAAAAGAAAGCAACCATCAGCCAAATAATGTCAATAAAATCAACAACAATCGAAACAAAGCACCCAGCAACCAAGAATGTTAAAAAGAAAAATGCAGAAATCAAACTTACCTTAATCTTCTTCAGCAGATCATACCCTGTCATTCCTGGCATACAGTAATCAGTGATAACCAAATTCACCTCAATCTCCTGAAATAAAAACCCATCAAAAATATTAATCATCCAAATTAATATTTCAAAACAAAAGAAACAACGCAGCCATGCAGCAACTTAAGATGAGATAAAATACATGCTGATTTGGCGACACAGAAGGTGTGCTGGACTGGTCCTCCCTGAATCCCAACAATTCCAAAGCCTTGCTCCCAGACTCCACTGTGGTAACTGAGACACCAGAAACATGGGAAAACTACTAAGAAAATAAAAGATGGAGATTTCTTTGTTTTTCTTTTTTTCTTTTTAAATTTTGTCACACCACCTCCAGTGAGAGTACCTTGGTAGGAGGAGGTCTTGAGGAGCCTCTCAATGAGCTTCCTGTCAATGAGGCTGTCATCCACAGCCAGAACATGGAACTGTGCTTCTGCCTCCACTGTCATACCTTCTTCTTCTACTTTTTGTGGGTGTTGTATTTCTTTCCACCACCACAGCAGTAATCAAGAAATGATGATAAGAGAAGGGTGGGAGAGATGGAGAAAGAGTAGAAGAAGAGGTGGTGGAGGTTGGGATGGGTTGGGTTGGTGTTCGTTTGGTTCTCTTTTACTTTCTGATGATTGGATTCTCTGTGGGGGGAGGAAGGATATAAGAGAGGAGATATAAAAGCCAACCCACCAAAAATCTCACCGCATGGAAAGCAAGATCCGACCAGATTTTCGCCCAAATCTTCCCAAGAATTCACCCCATTTTTGAATTGGAGAGCAAGCAATCCACACGCACCCTCCTGCTCCCCTATTCTATTCTCTCCTCTCTCCCGTTGTAGCCATGCGTTGTTTTATTACAGGGCTTTGCCTTAAAGTGCCCCTGTGGACCCAGTTGTAGATTAGATTGGAGTCCCCCCCCCCTCCACTTCCTCCACAAGCCTCAGTTTAACGTTAATGGCCGTTGTAACGGCCGTTGACATAGTTTTTTAGGCCCGTTTTATTACTAATTATCATTCAAAATTAGCAGCATTATCTCATGATAATGCTTGTTATTCAACATAAATTATTATTACATTTTGCTTTATTTGTTCTTGACGTGATGAATTTGTGCTCTCAAATTTTAGTTCTCATATCGATAAAAAAACACTTCTTCAATTTCCAATCACATTCTTTCGAGCAAACAATTTATAATAATGTACATGATGAAATTCTGATATTATAATTTGTTCATGACAAGCAAATAAATTCAATAATTATAGAATTGGGTAAAAAAAAAATCAAAACTAATAGTGACTATTCTCATTATAACAATAATATCAGTTTTTAAATAAATAATATTTCTAGATAATAGATCCTATCGAACATCAATGCCTATCGCTACAATAATAAAAAACATTATATATTTGCAATTCCATTTATGATGAAATAATATTATTAGATCTATTATTATTTACTATAATAATTGAAAATAAATGATAATAACTTAAAACTAACATCATTAATTGCTCAACGAATAAAATAATTATTCTCATCTTATATAAAAAATATTAATTTTATTCTATAAATTATTATCATGAGATAACAGCAAGATGAGAGATCCACTGTAAAAGTATCTTAGTGCATGAGATTTCATCTACCATAAAATATAAAAATAAAAAAAATAATCATATCTATCCGCTCATATATATAAAAAAAATATTTTTATATTATAAATTTATAAATATATAAAAATATATTGTATAAAAAATAATTAAAATTTTAGCTAAAATATAATTTTTTTTAAAAAAAAAAAATACCAAGAGCCGTTGGAGCGAGGGGAGCTGGGGTCCCCCGGAGCGGCAGTGCAGGGGATCTCATTACGTTTTTGTGATGGGTTGAGTTGAAAGCAAAATGGTGGAGGTGGTGGTGGCCCGTCCAATCCCCGCCCGAGATCCGCTGACGTCACCCTTGTCCCCCCCCTTCCTTTTCCAGTTGTGTGAAATCGTGTGGTCTTTTTTTTTTTTTTCTTTTTTCAGGTACAAATGAAATCATGCGGTCTTTACCGTATCTTCCCCACACCCACTCTGGAGGCATTTCCATGTGAATCCCCCCTGATTGCCCCTCTCCCTCTTTCTCTCTCTAAACTCTCTCTTCTTCCATCTCTGCTCTCTCTCTCTCTTGGACCGTGATGGGTCCAATATATAATTCCAAACCAAATCCTAAGCACCACCCTCCATATCTTCCACACCAAATTAATAATGGATTAAATATTTGTGAGACCAAAGGAACACATAGTATCATGAATGATATGAGCATTAGGACACCTCATTAGTTCTCTAAACTAGCCAACAATTAACAATAAGAATGAGAGGGGCTCTGTGGTATGATGGTAAGAAGTCTTTCTTATCTTGGGAGTTAGGTGACATTTGGCCATTAGCATCCTCTAAGGCCAGTGACTTAGAATGGAATCATTAAATTATTTGAAAACTATTTTAAATTGTTTTGTGTACCAGTGTCGTACAAGTCTTCTTCTGTACCGAAAGGTCTTTTTGGAGGTGAAGTTAAAGAGACCTTGATCTCAAGGAAGCAACCCATTGTTCATTTAGTACATGCCAGCTATTTCAAATCTTCCTTGATTGTTTCAAATCTTCCTTGATTTTTATAAAACTCCATTGGCTTCTCTCCAGCACTAATTGTATTAAAATAAAGTTGAAAGTTATATTTAGTATCTCTTATCTTTAGATGACAACTCTGGGTGTAGATTAGATTTTGATTTGAAGGAAGTAATCTCCAGTTATCTCTCATAATCTTTCTTTGACATACCAAATCTCAAACGCCCTTTTTATTCAGATATCTTTGGTGTAATTATTGGTTAATAAAAAAAGTGAAGTATAAACTTTTTGCTTCAATTTTGGAGCTGTAAAGACCACTAAGCATTGTCTTCTAATCATTTCCAAATGGTGCAATTGAATTATATTAAAACTTCTCCAGTCACTTCTTTAATGACCAATTAGAATCTAGTTGAGATATTGAGCTTATCAAAACAATCTTTTGCGCTTATAAAACATGCCACCTCAAACGGTTGTTTTAAATTGCATATTATTTATAAGTCTTCTCTAACATACTAAATTTATGACTCTTCTTATACGAAAAAATATTCATTGCAATGGTGATGTCATATCATATACGTCACAAATCAATAAAAACTTTTATATTTTATGATTCTAATATATTTTATTGATTCTCGTGAATGATACCCATATTATTCTCTTGTATTTCACTGATTTTTGATTTCTCCTTGATTTGTTGTAAATATGGCATGATATCACCGTTGCAACAAATATTTCCTCCTTCCTGTACCCTCTCATTTTAAATTTTAGTTTTAACATTTCATTTTTACTTTATTTTATTGTGCATCAACGTCCTTTTATGACCATAGTTACTGTTTAGTGACCAACATTTTGATACATTGAGAAAAAAATAACTTTTCCTACTAAGCCTCGGTGGTATCTTAAACAGCACAACATCTCTCTCTGTCTCTCTCTCGCTTCCCAAAGTGGCTGAAACTTTTTGACGGTAGGATTAAAGGACAACTTGCTCAAGCCTACAAATCCCAATTTGGTGGGGGATGTTGAAACTGCTGAAAATCCCAATCAATCCGGATAAAAAGTTATTTGCCATGTAAGTTTTCACTCTACCGATGTGTGGTCCATCAGCAATTCAATACTAATATATCTTTTTAGAAGTAGAGAATAAAACTATTCTTCTTTTTCCCCCAGTAAATGGTAAAAAAGTGTCACTTTTAACCATTCCAAAAGTCAGTTGGGCACAGAACACCAACATAAAGCACAGATAACCCTGTTCTAATCTCAATTACATTGACGCAAATTGTTTTGGATGGCTTATTCAAGCGCCCAAGATGGTCATTTGGCATTTCTTCACCAAACCCCTAAAAAAAAAAAAAAAAAAAGAAAGCTGTTTAGCAGAGTTAATCCCTTATTGCAGCCTAATCAACCCTTATATAAGTACCCTGGTGAGACAAAGAGGCTACTTTAATTTGCAACAAGTTTTATCACAAATCCAGATGGGCTAGCTTAACATGCTAGTGAAGTCTCTTAGCTGTTCCATTATACTTGGGTTCAAATACTTTGTGTCAAGAGGTTTAGCAACAGAGATATCGCTTAGCTTTACTTTTCAACCAATCTATATATGTAGTGATTGATTTGTCTACACTAAAGTACTCATATCTAGTTAGATTTAGATTGGATAATGAGGATATCACATCGATGATCCGAACTATTAGATATGATCTAGTATCTTTTAGCTCTTTATACATTAAAAATTATGTGATTTGAGAACCCAAGTCCATGCATCAGATGGTTAAAAAATTGAAGAATTCAAACAATATGAAAGAATACAAATTTTTTTTTGACTATTTCATATATCATGCTGGAGGTTTCCAAACTATATTTTTTAGCATAGGAGCGATTTAGAGATAATAAATTATATCCAATGGTTTAAATTATTGATACGCGGACCTCATTGTCATCTAATCTGAGCCTGATTATATTGTAATAGCGCCATTAGCTTCGAACAAGAGACCTCTCTTTTATAGAAGGTGGCGCCACCTAGCTAACCTAACTCCTATTGGCAAAAATGAATCTAAAATTAAACATCCTTTCTTATTTGGGTGCTGACAAAGTCTCGCAAATACAGCATTTTACCTTGCTATACAAGCTAAAACACATATCAAATGTTTGTGGAGTTTCTAAGCAAGTCTGGTAGAACTTCCATCAATTTTGTCCATAATCAACCCAACAGATGGATTCTTTGCTTGAATTTCTAATCAGATTTAGATGATACTCTCACATCAGTGGAACAACCTAATTCATAAGCAGATATTTGCACTAAATTAGTCTTGGGTAGTCGTGACATGATAAACATATCTTACATCATCTTGGGGTTCTTTGTTTGCAATTCCTCGACTATTAATTTATTTTATGATTTATATGGTTTATACTCGTATGGTGATACGTCCCATACACGATTAGATAATTTGTTAAGTCTCGATATACGTTGTTGACCTATTCTCTAACAACTCAAGTTTTTGCACTCTAATGGTTAATTAAAAGAAGTTGAGCTCCCATCTCAACAATTAAAATCTTGCAAGAAACATTTTAAAAAATATATATATATATCAGTACTAACTGCAAAATTGAGAGAACTAAAAATCTATGTACATAATGAAAAAAATGTGATTTGTTTTTTGAATCAATGAATTCAAATAAGATCTACTCAAGATATGCTCATAGCAGTGGAACCAAAAGATTGCAGGTCGCAATCAAATAGTTATCACGACAATACCAAGAGAATCAAGGCATCTGATTTGGTCCTCACTTGAAAAAGAAAGGCTTTGGTACAAAGACATATCATTTATCATACAAAGGATCCCAAGCCTCCAATTTTTAATTTTCCACCTAACTTGCAGATAAGCTTAGTAAGTCTATTCCTATAACCAAGAACGGTATAGGTTGGATGCTTGCCATTGCTTGAAACAGGAACCATTTTGTTGCCTTTATGGCAACATCTTTTTGAAAGTAGCCTTCATGGCACCATCAAACTTTGATATCATTCCAAGACAAACCCAGATTACGTTTTCCCACAATCTATATTCCATCCTCCACTTCTACCCTTCCCTTATGTAATAATATAAAACATAGTTTAACCATAAGTTAATTATTACAGCCGTCAAAGTTGTTTCATAGGCCCCATTACATCATAAGTATATATTATAGAGATTTGAATAAAGATTATTATTTTGATATTATCTTATTATATATGCTAAATTGGGCAAATGACATCTATCATATAACAGCCATAAACAAGACTATTAATTAATAAGATAACAAGTCATTGAATCCTTGCTAGTGACTTTAGTATGTGGGGATTTACTCAAAA
Source organism: Elaeis guineensis (assembly GCF_000442705.2). Taxonomy (NCBI): domain Eukaryota; kingdom Viridiplantae; phylum Streptophyta; class Magnoliopsida; order Arecales; family Arecaceae; genus Elaeis; species Elaeis guineensis. The sequence goes on along the minus strand of NC_025999.2, from coordinate 10,040,037 downwards.
GCCATTACATTGTGTCTAGGAGATGGTGGTTGAGAGCCCCTGGCCACCAAATCACGAGGCAACAGAGAAGCAGGGAGTGATTCATGGGATATGATGGCCTTGGGGTAGAATCTAGCAATAATAGTAGTCTGATTCTCTTTTGTTTAATTGCTCCCGGAAAAAAAAAAGAAAAAAAAACTTTTTTGTTGAGAAAATGAAGTCCTTAGGCAATTTCATTTAACTAATCTCCTTCATGTAATTTAATTATTTGTTCTCTTTATTTTCTTTAAAAAATTAATTTTTCTCCTTAATCTCATGATCTGGTCTAAGATTGGAGGATTCTATGATTGTTAGAGACTACTCCTCTTACCCACAACCTTGAGTCCCAGTGGGTCCTTCTCTTTTTCAGCTCATGCTATGGAATAATAATTTCATGCAGGACCCCATAAGTTTGGGACTGCTCATTTTAAACTGAACCAGAAGCTAGACCAGATTTAATTTTTATTTTTCAATAAAATGAATGGTCAAGGTACTGGTTTTGACCAGATTTTAGCTTTTAACATGTTAACACTTGGGTTTATGATGCTGTATGTAACCCTAAAGCTAGATATAAATCGGATAAATCTGGTCATTGTAGCGATTTGAAGAATAGAAATAGCATCATGATCTAAATAAGGGATTAGAGATAATAATCTAAGACAAGATTATATAAATTGGGTTACTTGGTTACAGGAATAGAATGACTGAATTGCCACTCTTGGTTACTTCTATGATGGGATTTCATGTGTTCTGTTCCGGTGTTCATTTGAAAATTTTGCACAAACTAGCTCAAAATAGCACTATCTATTACTTAATTTCCTTATATTCCACCGGGATAAGGATCATGTTCCCATATCTTATTTACAATTTAAAAATAAAAACAATAATGCTGCTAGAAAGCTAGTCCATGAAATTCTTGATAATGTTTTTTTTAACCATTTTCATTACAATTAATGATGTTAAATAGGTTTGGAAAATCCATAGAAAGAATAAAAGATTATTATGTAATGGATAGGTTCATAGTTCCTATTCCATGGACTCACCATTCAAGCATTATTTGCAGCTGACTCTAAGGCATTCACAGTTTTTCTGTCATATTTATATTAGTTAATAGTTTGTGATATATGTGATCATACTAGTACACCACGTCTCATTAGATCTCCTTATTTAATTTTTTTTGGATAAGAATAGTACTGAGATAGGTAACCCTCTAGAAAGTTCTCATGTTACACTCTAACGATAATGCTGTGGATTCAAATCCTAATGCAACTACTTTATATAAAAATTTGCCATCGATTAGATTTGCCAGAAGTCCACCCTCCGTTAATGGCTTTTTTGAAAACAAGCCTGAGTGCAACGGTAAGATTGATCTATTGTGACCTAAATATTATATGCTCAAAGAAGGAATTAATCTCTCTACTGGAAAGAGCAAGCCTACATATATTTGACTCTCTCAGGACCTACGGAGGCGGAAATATTGTGCATGGAGACACCTAATTTTGTATTAGTTTATATTTATATTTTTTTGTTTATTACTTTGCTAGTTAAAAAATTGACGTTTCAAAATCCCAAGTAGATTCATGACTCTTTAGACCTGACCCAGTCCTAGGTCTATTAGACCCAACTTATCCCATATTTGAAAACTAATAGATGAGGTTGGGGTCAAAAATTGGACCTGATTGAAATTCTAAATTGAGTTTGGGCATTGTTTTTTCGATTCAACCGAACTGATATATCATCCGGGTTTAATTTGGGTGATCAAAATGTACATCCTATCTGACCAGCACTTAATCTAACTGAATTCAAAGATTCGAATCATATAAACTTGCTTCTCCTTCGCTCTAAACTGATCGAAAGAGCTCTTATTTAAACTACTTCATCTTTTTCATCGGAACAATTACATCACATCTCATTTATTTTCTCTTGAGTATATTTAAACACTAATATTTTATTATAGGCTTCTTGTTTATCATGCCTCAAGCAGATCAATGCATCCTTTCAAAAAAAAAAAAAGAAGAAAGAAATCATAGTATTTAAATCCAAGAATAATCAATTAATTAGATGAAATTAAAATTTTTTGAATGAACATTGAAGTTTAAGATGGTATTTTTAGTCTTATTTAATTTTTAATAATTCGATATTTAATTATTGATTATTATATTTTAGCTATAAAATAATAACTACATGCTTGACTCGAGCTACAAACCAGATTCAACCCATACTGATCAACTAATGCACTAGGTTCGATCAAAATTATGACCCAAATATGAAATTGGATTTGGTGAGGATCCTCAAGCATGTGTCAATCCGACCCTACCCATTTGCCGCCCTAGCTCGAAGCTAATGTTTGTTTTTATTTCTACAAAAGACTCCATCGATGAATAGGTCAAATTCTAGCAAGCCACGCATAGTGAGCAGCAAGCCATAGTCAATTTCAAGGGCCTATCGCAAGAAAAACGGTACATAAGCTTAATTGAAGGGCATCCCTCTTCTATCATTTTTTCTAGAACTTGTCAGGCCTGAAATGAACGTCACCAACCCTGATACGAAAGCACTGGCACATAGGTAGTCATGAATTCATAGAAACATATGGCACTAAAATTCATTGATGCAATTAAAACTAGTTGGTGACCAACCAAACTAAAATAATTTCCATCGGTAAATGAGAGCTGTAAGTGCCGTGCACATCCGTTAGACAAAACGACAATGCAATTAGGGAAAGGAGAAAAGCAGGATGCTGCTGCCTGAAGATTTCCCAAACTTAGGTGGTCCAAATTACCACACAGAGAGTTTCCTCTCAAGCATGATTCCATCCATTGAAGACTATCTTTATGATCACTTTCTCCAATTCCATGCGAATCTGGCAATTCTCAAGATAACTTGAGATCCAGTTAATTACCATGGTAATTAATCAGATAGTAGTGTTACAGCAAGGGGTAGTTTGATTAACGGGCCCCATTTTGAAACTTTAGCTCTCTCATTTAGCAAAGGACCCAAGATGTCCCCATTGGAGACCAGCAGATCCCTGAGACATTAGATTCTGTCTTAATATATCTGTTCATATATCTTCCAAATATCTCAGAAAGTCAAGGAGGGGGATATATATCTTCCAGCGGTCCCCTCTTATTTTCCTCTGGGAAACCAATCACGAAACAAGGAGGATATCTATGGAAAATTCCTTCAGAATCTTTTTGTCGTGGCAAAGTTCATGCATGCGCTGTCACGCTTACCTTCCCCGGACGTAAAGGGGGGCCATGCAGCAATGAAAGGGATTCATGTGATCGTGTTCCCACGTCCTTATAAATTTGTCTGAACAAAACAACATATATAATAGAGAATATATATAATAAGGCCACCCCAAAAGAATAGTTTAGCTTTAGGCAATTTGTGTTGTAATTTTACATGGCTTCTTATACTAGCAGCTAGGTTGTTTGGTTGTATATATGATCATTGGTTTTGACTCACCTCTCTATGGTCTTTTATGGTCATTGCCTTTATTATCAAAATTTTTGTTATTTTACATTTGGGAGATTTTGATAGTGATTCCAGCTCATGAAATAAATGATCAAAGTTATTATAAATTCCAATCCTTTCACCATAGAGCTGTTTTCTAACATGCTAGTATGTGCTCTAATTGAGAATGTGCCAGTTTAAAGCAAAATCATAGGAAAGGTATAATTTAGAATAGAATTGAAAATAAGGGATAATTAATGAGGCTGGGAACTCATTCATCCAAAGATGATCATGGAAAAATCTGCTTATCGATTGTGGTCTGTTGTAATTAATCGTTATAGTGGTCTATGATGTCTTGCTTTATCTTTATTTTTATCTTTTTGAGAGGAAAGAAGAGAGACCCACCTACACTATAATTATCTAGGTCAAGATTTTATTATCTATGTTATATACCAAAAAGTATTTGTGAATGATTGATTAGTATCCATCAAAGTTGTTGGTAAGTCAAAAAAAAAATTCATAAACTATAATCATAACCTTTTGTGTTATGCTATTGCTTAATAATTATTCTCACATGTTCTTTTGGTAGTTTCAAAAAGTTTGCAGTGATCTTCAAAGATAATTGTTATAAGCGCTACTTTAATTGAAAATAAAGTATATAGCTGGCAAAGGCATGCTAGATATGCTCTTTTTCTAGTTCAATCCCATCATAAAGACTTCAACGACTGACTATACTTGCATTAAAAGAGGAAAAAAAAAAAAAAAAAAAGATATAGCATGCCCCTACCAGATGGGTATTTTCAATAAAATGGTACTTTGTAACAAAGATTAATTTCCAAGGATTAATGCTGTGAATGTTTCTGAATAATATTCCATCATTAAGCCAAGAAACTTAAATCTGTCATGTTTTTTGAAAAGAATATAAGTGACAATTATTATCAAGAACAATAAGGTTTTTTTTTTTTTTTTCTTTTAATGAACATTTCTCAACTTATAACACAGTTAGTCTTGACCAGTCGATGGACATGCTAGATATACACGTCGGTTAAAGAGAACCCACAAAGATTTTTGTGTACCAGACAGCCCCATCCAACCAAATTATGAAGGTCCTACATCAATTATATATAGTTTGTGTGATATACAATTGGGGATAGTGTGGTGTCCAACATTTGTGCGTGTCAATTATATAAATCTACTCACTCTATCAACAAAGATGTGTTCTTTTTGTAACCAACCTAAAAGATAGAGATTCCAATTTCTTTCATGTACTTTAAAATTTCCATGCATTTCAACCACCTTGTTTCCTGCCTCTTGTGTCTTAATGGCTGTTGTTTTATTTGAACAATTCCGCTGTTAATTAAAGCACACATGATGCAAGAGGTACAAAAATAATTGAAGAAAAAGAATTGAGTACACTTAAATTAATCTTCCATAAAAGGTGGATTGAGACTTGAGTACAACTCAGTTTTACAATCTTTCGGTTGTCATTGATTCTGATTTTTTCAATCCTCATAACGTAGTTCGGCCATTCATGTGATGTTCCATTTTCCTGCAGCTGTGTATAAAATTTATCTTCCCTTGTAATGCAGTTTAGATAACGCTCTCACTAGTAGTATCATTGTGCCTATGAGGACTTCCATTAATCTGTACTTGTTTTTGTAAAATATTTTTTAAAGCTCATAGTTTAACACATCATTCACATCTCAACACCTTGCCACACTTCTCCATCCATTCAACCAGTCAGATTTGAACATAATATAACCTTTGATATCTTTTTTTTGAGAAATAACAATATATTAGATATCTAATATATTGTATATATGCAAATTCTTCTTAAAAGGATTTGTATTTAGACTTGTTATTGGCTCTGATAACGTAAAATTTTGCTCCATGCCAGCAAACAACTAGTAACACAATTGAAAGCTTTTACTGGCTTGTTTCGCAATTTTGTAGTAATGATTGCTACACTAAAAAGAAGTCAAAAAACTTCAAAGCATCAAGTCAATAACTTTTTATCTCTGAGACATTTTATCTTGCATGGTGGAACACTTCTCATTTTGGAACCATATATCATGATAACATACATCATTATGGCTGCTGGGGTATATTTTTATTATTGGAACATCCAACTGGGCATTGAGAATTTATTGTTAAGGATTACGGATCACATTGAATCCTACATTTCAGCTCCATTGAAATCTTCTATATCATTAATCTCTGTCGAGTTGATTTTTATTCTCTCTTTTTCATGCATTGCAAGATCCACATGAAGAGGCAAGCACTCCTTGTAATTGACAATATCAAAAGGCTAGATGGAAACAAAAAAAATAATAATATTGTTCTTTTGTTACTTGACATCAAGTCTTTGTTTCATTGCCATTTTATATCCAATTTCTTGACTGAAAATTTAATTCTTGTCTCTCAATTTCAATGATCATTTTAGTTCAGAAATGGTTGCAAGCGTGTGCAAAACATGATATAACAAACCAAGCATCACTGGTTTGAGTATGTGCAAAAGTTCGATATAAAATGGCTGTCAAACAGAAATCAGGGACCAAATTCTCCTTTTCTTTCCCCCCCCCCCCACTTCTAGCCAGAATTTTCTGTTGCCTATAAATCTCACACAGATAGATATCCTACTGACAGTTCATAGTGGTCCCTCCCCTCATGCTGAAAAATTAATAACATTAAATTTAGCCATAAACAGCCAAGCATAATGGACAAAAACCATAATAAAATCATAATAAAACCTGAAGGATAGGGATGGAAATCCGTCCCATTCTAAACCCAAAAAAATTCATTTAACGAAACCCTATAGCATTTGAGATTTGCCCTTCAGGTATCCACTATCCGAATATATGTTATAAGAGAAGTTAAACTACAAACCTCAACAATATGTAACCTCCATTATTACCATTAAGGTACAAAAGTTATGCATATTTAGTTTATTTGCTAAATTACTTATACATATTTTTACTTGATATCATTTTTTTTTCTTTTTTGTTTTTGTAATTTCGGATTAGGTACCCAACCCGATTCAACTCAAATAAAGATTAATCGGGTATGTTTGGGCATCCGACTGATTCACCATTTTCTAATTGGATAGGTTAAGAATTTTTGGACAAATTTTGAATCGGGTTTGGAATGGATTCGGCTAGTAGGATTTTAAATGGGTTTGGATATGGATAGATCAAATTTTGTGGGTACCCTACCCATTGCCATTCTTATAAAATGGTAGGTGAAGGAAGGAAAGGTGAGATCGGGCATGGTGGAGTGGGCCAAAGATGCCCTGCGACTGTAGTTCTGTGAGGAGACCAAGATGATGGCTGAGATGGGAGGTGCACATGGTCCCAAAATGGCGTTGGCTCGGCCAGATCAAAGCCGTGTTTCTAGGGGGTGCCAAATTTTTGTTGGTTGGGTCCAGTGGACTAACTGCGGCTCATATGGAACAGTTTCTTGCTTGGAATTTTTCATTCATGCAATCTCTTCATTCGAAATAAATGATGGGATCACCGATTTGGCATACCCTAGAGGGCAGATGGAACATGGGATGTCTCCTATCCGTGATCTTATTTTCTCCTTTACAGGCTGCTCACTGTGTTGGTTGGGTCCAGAGGGATGATGCCATGAAGAGAGAAGGGTTGGCCACTTTGGAGACATGACACTGATGACCGAGGGGTATAAAATGAGTGCATGGATCCAATGTCCAGTCTTTTGATGATGTATGATGGCATGTCGAGGGGTCCTAATCTCAAGATGCCCCAGAGACTTGGGCATGCCAGCATGGCCATAAAATGATCGCTTATTTTCTATTTTTTTTCCTTTTTAAGAAAAAAAGAAGAGTTTTATCGATCACCTGCTAGATCATTGCTTAGGTTACCAGGCTTATGTGGTAGTTTAAAGAAGAGTTCCACCAATCATCTATTATAGTCTATTAGATCGATATAGGCATTTAAGATGTAACAACTCAAAACTTCATCAAATAAGACTAGTTAGAAGGTATTACTTTTATTCCTTGATCCGATATAAATATTCAAGATCCATTCTTTGCATAACTAAATTTATATCCTCACACAGTCAAAAAAGTAGATACACGAAAGTTTCTCACATGTTCTCTCTCTATCTAAGTCCCGACAAAGATGCTAGACTAAGGATTTGAATCCCTTTACAATCCAACCGTAATATTATGATCAATGTATATTCAACTTAAATAAGTCATTGACTACGGCTGTTTCAATACCATATACAATAATCAAATAAGATTTCACATAAAAAAAGCTCGCAAGAAGATATTATTTAAATTTCTTAATTTTGTATAAGTACACAATCCAGCGAAAAATAAAAACAAACACTCACTGATTCTTGTGGTACAAAAATAGATCCAATAGTGCCCGTCAGGCTTCATCTATCACTCAACTAATTACTGTCTTTTATATTAGATCGATAGATTAAGTAATAATTTGATGGACGGTCTCTAGCTTTTTTTCCTCCCCAAGATTGAGGACAATTCTTGATCAAAATTACTTAGGTCAAAAATTGGAATAACATTGTGACCAAAATTCAAAACCAAATCGTCCTTACATATGGAACAGAGGTGCAACCACCGAGCTGTAACCTTGTTCTCATGTCAACTTTGGTTTCTAACTAGGTCGTGTGAATTATATCCATTTGGATAATATGGGATGGCTTTCAATGTTGTTTAATTGTATGTTGGGTCCTAATTGATCTATGAGATTGAGACCCTCAAGAAGTCAGCATCAAGTCCAGTCCATCTACCTTGATTCTTTTCTTGGTCAGCTGAGATGGCTCGGAATCCCCATAACCTGAACCACATAAAGCTTAACACCCTAGCAAGGATGAAGATTTTGCCTGTGAAGTAGCAATTAGTATGCAGACTTACTAACAAAATAATAACTAAGGGTTCCGTTAAGAGTGGGGCTATGATTTGGACTCGGTCTTCCTCTTAATCTCAGTGATGTGGCTTTTCTTGGTTGGAGGTTCTATAGTGTGTTCTAGAGTGGAAAGGCTGTAACTTCACCATTTGTAATTAAAAGAAAAAAGAGTTAGGGCTCCATTCCATGAATTCTTTTAGAAAGGCTGGTGGATGGATCTAGGGATGCAAATTGGATGGATTAAACTCGAAATCAGGTAAATTTGTCGAATCCGGTCCACACCGCAAGCCTATCTTTCCCAGCTAAATGTATTCATGCACAAAAAATTTAGCAAAGACTTATTTGGATGCTTTTTTTTGACCTACTTAAATAATCAAGAAAAGAAAAGTAGAAAAATCTAGGAAAGAACTTGCACTCTACCATGCTTCTAAGAAAAAAACAGAGATATACACCGAGTCTTTGGTGCAAATAAGGTGTGTGATGGTACATTACAAAGCAATCCTTGAGTGCTACATGAATCTCAATATCATTGTATTACACTGAAGGATGTCATGTTATTGAAGTCTTCTTAGAACACCAAATGTTAGACATATAACTGGCATCCCTCAGCAGACAAGCTGCCATCTCACAACTATTTAGATTGGATCTGTTTGCACAAAGTGCTCAGTTTCAAGTTTGTGATGATTCAATAAAATCCTTAGCCTTTCTTATGGAATTTTATTCTTGTCCACCCTCTACACAGCCCATGTCATCAAATACCAATACAACTTAATGTAATGCTCTTCTAGCTAGGTTGACTATATAGAGAATATAAATAGGTTCCTTCCAACAACAGGGCCCAAACAAACACAGATTAGCCCATCACCTGGCCCTTATACTTGCGTGCTTAAGAATCAACCCCCATGTGCCAGCCACTTTTAAAGCTTAGCACACAAATGTACACCTAGCCTGGATTCCACTTCATTCTGTCTTGAAAGATCCAAATGCAAAGCTTGGAAAGTTGTCCAAGTGGCCAAGTATACCAAGTTTTGAAGCTCCCTCAGCTAGCTATACAATAAAGTATAAACCAGCAGACTCTGAAGAAATTGGAGCCAGGTTGATGTGAATCATACACTAACTTGAGCTGCAATTATTATTTTTTTCGTTTTACCAAACTTGACTCCTATTAAGAAGCTTTTGAGAGATAAAGAATCCATCCAGCTTCTATTACAATGAGTGACTGTGTCTGAAGCAGCAGCTCCTGTGAGAGGGCCATGTCACAAGAAAAGAGATCCGAACAATTACAATGACAAAGTCTCAAGTCAACAAAGAGATCTCCCAACTAAGGAGTTCGCTGCTAAAAGATATAAGATATTGCGAATCCAAAACGCTGCCACCGTACGCAAGACAAGCGGTCATGGCCATGGATTTCAATAAAGCAGTCCATTCTGAGACTTTCAGGACCAAAGCTGCGCATGGCTAGTCTTGGGCTTGTTCTCCCACGTCCATTACATGATCAATTGGGCCCTGACCACCGGAGCCTGGTTTAATGGCTAATCTTTTACATCCGGTGGATGGCCCATGGCAGTTTGAGGCCCTAAAACATGCCATAAAATTGAGAAATGATGCAGCTCTGCTTGCACCATCTGTGGTGATTGGCTCTCGCATGGGACCGGTGAAAAAAAAAAAAATTATCCTGGACCTCACTGTGGGCTTAGTGTGAATCAAATCTTGAGGCATATTTCCTAACAATCTCCATCTCGACTCGATATTTGACTTCCACCTATCTCTGAGAGCCTGTGATCCATCTCACCCTCACGTCCTGGGGCATGCCTGCTGTCTTATAGATGGGCAAATATGGGAATCAAGCTAGGCCGCTCGATCCCATCTCCGTCATGGGCTGTGTCTGCTCTGACCAAAGACCTACTCGAAAAAGTCTCCTACGACAATAAGAACTTCACTCTGCGACGTCGCCTCTCGTCCTTCCGAGTCTCCCATCTAGTGCCCGATCTACCTTCACCTGGAGCTCCATCTCGCTCTAGGCTCTTCTTAACTCCTGAAGCTCCACCTCACACTAGGTTCCCCGCCAAGTAGTAATGTCCTTCCATCCTCTTCTTTCCCTCCAGAATAATCCTATCGCCGCCCAACACCTTCATGATTCCTCTACCAGCTACCGTCCTGTAGCCTCTCGAATCCAGTCTGCTTAGTGCGATAAGATTTTCTTGAAATCAAGTATGTATCAGACCTCCCACAATCTCCTTATTGCATCATCATGTGTCCTCCAGCTGACCGTCTCGATGCCTTTGATCACACAGCTCGATCCATCCGGTAGATAAACAGTGCCCTCACTATCTTTTAGGGAGTCAAACTGCTCCTCTCTGCAATATATATAATAGGTGCATGCGGAATTTAAAATCCACTGCTGAAAAGAAGTAGATATCTCATCAAATATCTCCAAGACATCATCTTCTGACTCGCTACTGACCGTCGCTAAGTAGCCTTCGTCCGATCCTTGAGTTGCGGGCAATCTCTGGCTAGATGCTCCAACTCTAGATGCCTCAACTCGTCACATTGGTAACATCTGGTCTTGTTCAAGTCTCTCATCTTGGACTTAGACCGCCCTCGTCATGATTTTCTGTCACTCTGTCTGCCACCTACTGCTCCTCTAGAAACCACCAAAACTGAGCTGCTGCCTAAGCTTGAAGCTGGGTTCTCCCTCTTGAGAATCTCGTTTTGGAGAATCACCGCGATGACCTCATCCATCTTGATGGTGCTCTTCCGCACTAAAAGAGCAGTCACCAAAGACTCATGCGAAGGGAGAAGCGATGCTAGCAAGACCAACATCCTAGTCTTCTCCTTAACTTTCTCGCCAATACTGAGGAGGTCGATGAGGATCTTCTGAAAGTGACTGAGATACTTCTGCATACTCTATCCCTCAGTCATCCGCAGCTGGTAGAACTGCCTCCAGAGGAAGAGGATGTTGGTGAGAGCCTTCGCCATGTATAACTCCTCGAGCTTCGACCACAGTACCATCGGAGAAGTCTCATCAAGCACATGAATCACCATCTCATCTGTTAGGTACAAGCGGATCGTACACACCACCTGTATCTGGAGCCGCCTCCAATCCCATATCTCTATGATAATCGGCTTCTCCTCGCACAAGAGAGCATCAATCAATCCCTACTAGATGAGCACGTTCTTCACCCTCGCCTATCACAAGCAGAAATCATTTTTTCCATCAAACCTATTGATCATCATTTTGATTGTGCTTGATCCAAACAAACTGCCATCTCACAACTATTTAGATTGGATCTGTTTGCACAAAGCGCTCAATTTCAAGTTTGTGATGATTCAATAAAATCCTTAGCCTTTCTTATGGAATTTTATTCTTGTCCACCCTCTAAACAGCCCATGTCATCAAATACCAATATAACTTAATGTAATGCTCTTCTAGCTAGGTTGACTATATGGACAATATCAATAGGTTCCTTCCAACAACTGGGCCCAAACAAACACAGCTTAGCCCATCACCTGGCCCTTGTACTTGTGTGCTTAAGAAGCAACCCCCATGTGCCAGCCACTTTTAAAGCTTAGCACACAGATGTACACCTAGCCTGGATTCCACTTCATTGTGTCTTGAAAGATCCAAATGCAAAGCTTGGAAAGTTGTCCAAGCGGCCAAGTACCAAGTTTTGAAGCTCCCTCAGCTAGCTATACAATAAAGTATAAACCAGCAGACTCTGAAGAAATTGGAGCCAGGTTGATGTGAATCATATACTAACTTGAGCTGAAATTATTATTTTTTTCGTTTTACCAAACTTGACTCCTATTAAGAAGCTTTTGAGAGAAAAAGAATCCATCCAGCTTCTATTACAATGAGTGACTGTGTCTGAAGCAGCAGCTCCTGTGAGAGGGCCATGTCACAAGAAAAGAGATCCGAACAATTACAATGACAAAGTCTCAAGTCAACAAAGAGATCTCCCAACTAAGGAGTTCGCTGCTAAAAGATATAAGATATTGCGAATCCAAAACACTGCCACCGTACTGCAAGACAAGCGGTCATGGCCATGGATTTCAATAAAGCAGTCCATTCTGAGACTTTCAGGACCAAAGCTGCGCATGGCTAGTCTTGGGCTTGTTCTCCCACGTCCATTACATGATCAATTGGGCCTGACCACCGGAGCCTGGTTTAATGGCTAATCTTTTACATCCGGTGGATGGCCCATGGCAGTTTGAGGCCCTAAAACATGCCATAAAATTGAGAAACGATGCAGCTCCGCTTGCACTGCCTGTGATGATTGGCTCTCGCATGGGGCCAGCAAAAAAGAAAAAAATTATCCTGGACCTCGCTGTGGGCTTAGTGTGAATCAAATCTTGAGGTATATTTCCTAACAATCTCCATCTCGACTCGATATTTGACTTCCACCTATCTCTGAGAGCCTGTGATCCATCTCACCCTCACGTCTTGGGGCATGCCTGTTATCTTATAGATGGGTAAATATGGGAATCAAGCTAGACCGCTCGATCCCATCTCCGTCATGGGCTGTGTCCGCTCTGACCAAAGACCTACTCGAAAAAGTCTCCTACGACAATAAGAACTTCACTCTGCAACGTCGCTTCTCATCCTTTCGAGTCTCCCGTCTAGTGCCCGACTACCTCCACCGGGAGCTCCATCTCGCTCTAGGCTCTTCTTGGCTCCTGAAGCTCCACCTCACACTAGGCTCCCCGCCAAGTAGTAATGTCCTTCCATCCTCTTCTTTCTCTCCAGAATAATCCTATCGCCGCACAACATCTTTATGATTCCTCTGCCAGCTACCGTCTTGTAACCTCTCGAATCCAGTCTGCTCAATGCGATAAGATTCTCTTGAAATCAAGTATATATCAGACCTCCCACAATCTCCTTACTGCATCATCATGTGTCCTCCAGCTAACCGTCTCGATGTCTTTGATCACACAACTCGATCCATCCGGCAGATAAACAGTGCCCTCACTGCTTTCTAGGGAGTTAAACTGCTCCTCTCTGCAATATATATAATAGGTGCATGAGGAATCTAAAATCCATTGCTGGAAAGAAGTAGATATCTCGTAAATATCTTCAGAACATCATCCTCTGACTCGCTACTGACCGTCGCTACAGTAGCCCTTGTCCAATCCTTGAGTTGCAGACAATCTCTGGCTAGATGCTCCAACTCTAGATGCCTCAACTCATCACATTGGTAACATTTGGTCTTATTCAGGTCTCTCATCTTGGACTTAGACCGCCCTCATCATGATTTCCTGTCACTCTGTCTGCCACCTCCTGCTCCTCTAGAAACTACCAAAATTGAGCTGCTGTCTGAGCTTGAAGCTGGGTTCTCCCTTCTGAGAACCTCGTTTTAGAGAATCACTGCGATGACCTCATCCATCTTGATGGTGTTATTCCGCACTAAAACAGCAGTCACCAAAGACTCATGCGAAGGGAAAAGTGATGCTAACAAGATCAGCGTCCTGGTCTTCTCCTTAACTTTCTCGCCAATGCTGAGGAGGTCGGTGAGGATCTTCTGAAAGTGACTGAGATGCTCCTGCATGCTCTATCCCTCAGTCATTCGCAGCTGGTAGAACCGCTTTCAGAGGAAGAAGATGTTGATGAGAGCCTTCGTCATGTACAACTCCTAGAGCTTCGATCACAATACCGTCGGAGAAGTCTCATCAAGCACATGAATCACCATCTCATATGTTAGGTACAAGCGAATTGTACTCACCATCTGTATCTGAAGCCGCCTCCAATCCTACACCTCTATGGTAGTCGGCTTCTCCTCGCACAAGAGAGCATCAATCAACCTTTACTGGATGAGCACATTTTTCACCTTCGCCTACCACAAGAAGAAATCGCTCTTTCCATCAAACCTGTTGATCACCATCTTGATTGTGCTTGATTCAGACAAGCTGCCATCTCACAACTATTTAGATTGGATCTGTTTGCACAAAGTGCTCAGTTTCAAGTTTGTGATGATTCAATAAAATCCTTAGCCTTTCTTATGGAATTTTATTCTTGTCCACCCTCTAGACAGCCCATGTCATCAAATACCAATATAACTTGATGTAATGCTCTTCTAGCTAGGTTGACTATATAGAGAATATCAATAGGTTCCTTCCAACAACAGGGCCCAAACAAACACAGCTTAGCCCATCACCTGGCCCTTATACTTGCGTGCTTAAGAATCAACCCCCATGTGCCAGCCACTTTTAAAGCTTAGCACACAAATGTACACCTAGCCTGGATTCCACTTCATTCTGTCTTGAAAGATCCAAATGCAAAGCTTGGAAAGTTGTCCAAGTGGCCAAGTACCAAGTTTTGAAGCTCCCTCAGCTAGCTATACAATAAAGTATAAACCAGCAGACTCTGAAGAAATTGGAGCCAGGTTGATGTGAATCATACACTAACTTCTTCTGCAATTATTATTTTTTTCGTTTTACCAAACTTGACTCCTATTAAGAAGCTTTTGAGAGATAAAGAATCCATCCAGCTTCTATTACAATGAGTGACTGTGTCTGAAGCAGCAGCTCCTGTGAGAGGGCCATGTCACAAGAAAAGAGATCCAAACAATTACAATGACAAAGTCTCAAGTCAACAAAGAGATCTCCCAACTAAGGAGTTCGCTGCTAAAGGATATAAGATATTGGGAATCCAAAACACTGCCATCGTACTGCAAGACAAGCGGTCATGGCCATGGATTTCAATAAAGCAGCCCATTCTGAGACTTTCAGGACCAAAGCTGCGCATGGCTAGTCTTGGGCTTGTTCTCCCACGTCCATTACATGATCAATTGGGCCTGACCACCGGAGCCTGGTTTAATGGCTAATCTTTTACATCCGGTGGATGGCCCATGGCAGTTTGAGGCCCTAAAACATGCTATAAAATTGAGAAATGATGCAGCTCCGCTTGCACCGCTTGTGGTGATTGACTCTCGTATGGGGTTGGTGAAAAAAAAAAATTTATCCTGGACCTCGCTGTGGGCTTAGTGTGAATCAAATCTTGAGGCGTATTTCCTAACAATCTCCATCTCGACTCGACATTTGACTTTCACCTATCTTTGAGAGCCTGTGATCCATCTTACCCTCACATCCTGGGACATGCCTGCTGTCTTATAGATGGGCAAATATGGGAATCAAGCTAGGCCGCTCGATCCCATCTCCGTCATAGGCTGTGTCTGCTCTGACCAAAGACCTACTCGAAAAAGTCTCCTACGACAATAAGAACTTCACTCTGCGACGTCGCCTCTCGTCCTTCCGAGTCTCCCATCTAGTGCCCGATCTACCTTCACCTGGAGCTCCATCTCGCTCTAGGCTCTTCTTAACTCCTGAAGCTCCACCTCACACTAGGTTCCCCGCCAAGTAGTAATGTCCTTCCATCCTCTTCTTTCCCTCCAGAATAATCCTATCGCCGCCCAACACCTTCATGATTCCTCTACCAGCTACCGTCCTGTAGCCTCTCGAATCCAGTCTGCTTAGTGCGATAAGATTTTCTTGAAATCAAGTATGTATCAGACCTCCCACAATCTCCTTATTGCATCATCATGTGTCCTCCAGCTGACCGTCTCGATGCCTTTGATCACACAGCTCGATCCATCCGGTAGATAAACAGTGCCCTCACTATCTTTTAGGGAGTCAAACTGCTCCCCTCTGCAATATATATAATAGGTGCATGCGGAATTTAAAATCCACTGCTGAAAAGAAGTAGATATCTCATCAAATATCTCCAAGACATCATCTTCTGACTCGCTACTGACCGTCGCTAAGTAGCCTTCGTCCGATCCTTGAGTTGCGGGCAATCTCTGGCTAGATGCTCCAACTCTAGATGCCTCAACTCGTCACATTGGTAACATCTGGTCTTGTTCAAGTCTCTCATCTTGGACTTAGACCGCCCTCGTCATGATTTTCTGTCACTCTGTCTGCCACCTACTGCTCCTCTAGAAACCACCAAAACTGAGCTGCTGCCTAAGCTTGAAGCTGGGTTCTCCCTCTTGAGAATCTCGTTTTGGAGAATCACCGCGATGACCTCATCCATCTTGATGGTGCTCTTCCGCACTAAAAGAGCAGTCACCAAAGACTCATGCGAAGGGAGAAGCGATGCTAGCAAGACCAACATCCTAGTCTTCTCCTTAACTTTCTCGCCAATACTGAGGAGGTCGATGAGGATCTTCTGAAAGTGACTGAGATACTCCTGCATACTCTATCCCTCAGTCATCCGCAGCTGGTAGAACTGCCTCCAGAGGAAGAGGATGTTGGTGAGAGCCTTCGCCATGTATAACTCCTCGAGCTTCGACCACAGTACCATCGGAGAAGTCTCATCAAGCACATGAATCACCATCTCATCTGTTAGGTACAAGCGGATCGTACACACCACCTGTATCTGGAGCCGTCTCCAATCCCATATCTCTATGATAATCGGCTTCTCCTCGCACAAGAGAGCATCAATCAATCCCTACTAGATGAGCACGTTCTTCACCCTCGCCTATCACAAGCAGAAATCATTTTTTCCATCAAACCTATTGATCATCATTTTGATTGTGCTTGATCCAAACAAACTGCCATCTCACAACTATTTAGATTGGATCTGTTTGCACAAAGCGCTCAATTTCAAGTTTGTGATGATTCAATAAAATCCTTAGCCTTTCTTATGGAATTTTATTCTTGTCCACCCTCTAAACAGCCCATGTCATCAAATACCAATATAACTTAATGTAATGCTCTTCTAGCTAGGTTGACTATATGGACAATATCAATAGGTTCCTTCCAACAACTGGGCCCAAACAAACACAGCTTAGCCCATCACCTGGCCCTTGTACTTGTGTGCTTAAGAAGCAACCCCCATGTGCCAGCCACTTTTAAAGCTTAGCACACAGATGTACACCTAACCTGGATTCCACTTCATTGTGTCTTGAAAGATCCAAATGCAAAGCTTGGAAAGTTGTCCAAGCGGCCAAGTACCAAGTTTTGAAGCTCCCTCAGCTAGCTATACAATAAAGTATAGACCAGCAGACTCTGAAGAAATTGGAGCCAGGTTGATGTGAATCATATACTAACTTGAGCTGAAATTATTATTTTTTTCGTTTTACCAAACTTGACTCCTATTAAGAAGCTTTTGAGAGATAAAGAATCCATCCAGCTTCTATTACAATGAGTGACTGTGTCTGAAGCAGCAGCTCCTGTGAGAGGGCCATGTCACAAGAAAAGAGATCCAAACAATTACAATGACAAAGTCTCAAGTCAACAAAGAGATCTCCCAACTAAGGAGTTCGCTGCTAAAGGATATAAGATATTGGGAATCCAAAACACTGCCATCGTACTGCAAGACAAGCGGTCATGGCCATGGATTTCAATAAAGCAGCCCATTCTGAGACTTTCAGGACGAAAGCTGCGCATGGCTAGTCTTGGGCTTGTTCTCCCACGTCCATTACGTGATCAATTGCGCCTGACCACCAGAGCCTGGTTTAATGGCTAATCTTTTACATCCGGTGGATGGCCCATGGCAGTTTGAGGCCCTAAAACATGTCATAAAATTGAGATATACTTTGTGCACGGCAGGCGGTGCAGCTCCGCTCGCACCACTTATGATGATTGGCTCTTGTATAGGGCTGGCAAAAAAAAAATTTTTTTTTCGATGATACGTCCGACTCAATGCATGAGCCAAACATCGCAGATGGTGCGCGCAAGCTACACCGCCAGTGGTGCACAAAGTATTTCTACATAAAATTTATGCAGCATAACTTTATTTATTGTGGCATCACTATTAATGATGCAAAAGTCATTAATTTTTTTCTTAAGCAATCTAAATGTTTAGTTTTATAATCAGTTGTTCCATGGTTGCTCTTGTATTTCATGAAAAGAAAAGGAATTGACCTTATATCTATAGACCCACATTGAAGAACACTTGTTATGTTTGTGCAAACACTTGTAAGGTATAAGGAATTGACCTTATGCCTTACATTCATGACTAGTTCTAGTTCTCTGCTAGCGACCAAAAATGTGCAAAAGGATCTTAATATTTGTAAGCTTATGATACTTAAATATCATCCCACTTTGAAGACAAAAGAACCTAGAATATTGCTCTCAACTATGGAGATATTTGAGCATTTAATATAGTTTCACATACACCATATACGGTTAGAATAGCTCTCTTTAATGAAGATTTACTTTAAAATCCATGATAATCTTAATAAACTTGGTAGATTCATATGTTTAACTTGATCATTTTAATATAGTCTAGATTACGTACAAATATTACAGTATCCATTTCTTGGTTAAGAAACTTAATCTCTCTCTATCACTGCATAACACAAACTCTTGTGAGTGCCTGCGCTTCTATGTCTCTCAGTGGAACTTATCAATATTTAAGGCATTTGTTGTTGTAATACAAATTGCAAAACCTCTAATTCCATTTTCCAACCTAGTCTCTATAAATCTTTCTATCTTTGATTAATATATTGCTATTTATTGAGTCCTTGCTCTAACTTTATGGGAGGAATAAGATAATTATATCTATCAAAAGTAGGAGTATATTTGTCGATCTATATAAATAAATAAAAATATATTCTTTGAGATGGCTTTTGGGCAAATTTTACTTCCTCTCATCAGTATTGCCTAATACTATCCGTTGAATGTTGAATTATGAATAATTATATAATCAAATTATAATATATATTTTTTTTTATTTTTAAAGTGTGACAGAAGTTATGTGCAGCAAAGTCCCATACCTAAATTAAAAACAAGAGTTTTCCTCTTATGGTTGCTTCGACAAGCACATCATTTTATCAAGAAAAAATAACAAAATTAACATATTTTATTTTTTATTTTAGTTTATGTTTATTATACTTACTATAAGATAACATATGTTTGGGTGTTCAATCTATTATTAACTGGTCGAAGACCCACGCATTGCGTAGGACTGAATATACGAAAATAATTTTTCTTCTAAATCTGATTAGATTGAAAAAAATTATATATAAATAATAAAATAATATTCATTCAAATTTTTAGGATCACTTTATATTCTCAACTATCTATATAAGTAGGCTTTAATGGTAAGAATATAATAACACCATACATTAATAACATAATTTAATGTGAAGAAGTATTCTTTCCAAGTGACACAACAAAATTTATTTGAGAAGCTGAGTTGGCAACACTCTAATACTCCTTCATAGAGTATTGTTTTATATATATACTAATCGAAGATTCGTGCATTACGTGGGACCGGATGTACGAAAATAATTTTTCTTCTAAATTTGATTAGATTGAAAAAAATATATATATAAATAATAAAATAATATACATTCAAATTCTTATAATTACTTCATATTTCTAACTACTTATATAAATAGACTTTAATTGTAAGAATATAATAATACCATACATTAATAACATAATTTAATGTGAAGAAGTATTCTTTTCAGATGGCACAACAAAACTCATTTGAGAAGTTGAGTTGACAACACTTCAATACTCCTTCACAGAGTATTGTTTTATATATATATATATATATATTACTAGTTAAAGAGCCGTGCATTGTGCAAGGCCGGATGTATGAAAATAATTTTTTTTCTACATTTGATCAGATTGAAAAAAATTATATATAAATAATAAAATAATATTCATTCAAATTCTTAGAATCATTTCATATTCTTAACTACCTATATAAATAGACTTTAATTGTAAGAATATAGTAATACCATATATTAATAGTATAATTTAATATGAAGAAGTGTTCTTTTCAAATGGCATAATAAAACTTATTTAAGAAGTTGAGTTGGCAACACTCCAATACTCCTTCATAGAATATTATTTTATGTGTGTGTGAGTGTGTATATATATATAATTTCTTTGGATATTAAGTTATTCTTAGAATACTTCTTGCCGTATGTAAAAGGTAGCAATTCACATGCTCTCCTTTCCTTATTGCTTTTCTTTTGCTTCCCTTTCTATCAAATATAATCTGTTTAAATAGCTCAAGTTTGATCCTATCCAATTAACATCGACTAGATTGCCTAGTAGACTGAAGTTTCTTTTAGATGGCTAGAAAATCTCTCTCTCTCTTCTAAGTGAGTAATAAAATTTATTTATTAAAAGGTAATGCTAGATATACACTCATATGTAGTTGAGGTTTTTCAGAATATAATCTACCCATACATATTAGAGGCAACAACCATTTATATATAGCAGAAATCACAAATATACCTCTCACTGTCCGATTAAAGCAAGATCCAAGAATTAGTAGGGATAGAGCATGGTTTATGCTTCCTATATGTGTTTGTGTGTTTAGATTCTTCTTTTTATAGGTGGCTTGTTTTCAAGTGTCCTATTTTGATGATCAAGTTTTGATGTAGAGTCCAACAAGTCTTTTCTTGCTCATCCTAGATATAAAAGCTAGAATTATTATATGCTAAAGCATTGCCCAAATAGCTACATGTGTCATGCCCCAAATCAGGGACATAACACAGCCATGCTACCGAAGGATGGACCCACGATAATATGAAGCCAAAATTTATCTTCTTTAACATAATAACAGATATATCATAAATAAATATAATAATAAAGTTCAATTCAAATATTTAATTAAACCAAAACTGGTTCAGAGCATCTAAATCCAAAGATGAAATAATCCAAGCCTTAAAATTCATAATGACTACAATCCATAAAAATAAACTGAATTTCTAGTGCAAAATTTTCAAGCTTGCTTTGCTGATCCCCAAGCCTGGATTCTCTTTCCATCAGTCCTAGCCTTATTTCTTTGTACATGAAAAAGAAAACAAAAAGAATATGAGCTACACCAGCTCAGTAAGTAGACTTCCGCTTCCTTACCGGATCAAGCATAAGTTTTCTATGATAATGCATCATTTAGCAAATAACAATTATTATAAAAATAAATATTTCATAGAGCATGTAATAAAATAAGTTATAAGCTCATCATGCATGCATAAATCATGTATATTTCACAATCATGAATCGTAAATCATTTTCATCATGGATTCATATCATGTTTCAAAACATTGCTCACAGATATTCGTGCTAAGGTCACTATTATACCCGTGACAGGGCCATGTTTCTTAATCGACAGAGTTCTTAATTCATGTACCAACTTTATACCCGCTAGTAGGGCCATGTTTCATGTGGATGCTAGCTCCGGATATCGACCTTCCCGAAGGGATTCATTTATAGCCATCTGAGAGCCTTTGAAATCATTATATCTTTTTCTTAAAACATACGTATACATAGATGAAAAAATAATGAAATTCATGCTTCATAATCATGCTATTTTCATAAGACATATTCATGAAATCAATGCTCATAATAAAATATGCTTTTTCATATCACATATGTCGATCTTTATTTTATGAAAAATTATGATTTCATCAATAGCAATTCTTTGCATAAAAATATGATCATTTAAAAATAAATAAGGAGCATAAGATCTACTTACCTCATTCATCTTAGATCTTCAGACTTCGTTAAAAGAATCAGCTAATCCTATTTAAAATATCAAATCATCATCAATTTCTATTCTATAAATATAATAAAATTAAATTATAAGGAAAGAGGACTGTTGTCCGGATGTGTCGGACCATCCAGATACCAGGGTAATTCAGGGTCTCTGATTTGAGGGTCAGATTTAAGTGACTTGATCAAGAAATCGTGAAGCACAGATCGAATTAAGGTCAAGATCAATCAATAGGATTCTTTAATAATGGATTTGAAAAATACTTGATATGGCCAAATGAGGTCGACATACAGCACGGATATCAAAGTAACTTTGGATCATCTTATTAGAGTCAATATGAGCCTCTAAAAGATGAAGACATGACTCGATACAGAATTCATAAACCTTCTTAGAGAGAGAAAGTCCATCATGAGAGAGAAAATAGAGAGAGAAAGTGGAGAGAGAATCTTCGTATCTTTCAAAAGTGGCAATCATGATCGAGATCATTAGAGATTATATCAGGATGACTTAATATGAATTAACCATGATTGATGTTATCAATTTCGAATAAGGATCGGATCGGGATCCAATCTACTGCATGAATTTCGGAGCAGTCTCAGATCATCATATTTTCATCTCAAGTTTATCCTAGGGTCTGTGATGCAATTAGAGAGAGAGAATGATCCTAGAGAAACAAAATTCATAAAAAGAGATAAAAGGATCTAGAGAGAGAAAATAGAAAAAAAATCTAGAGAGAAAAAATGGAGAGAGAATATAGAGAGAGAAAGTCTAATTCTAGAGAGAGAAAGACTTAAGAGAGAGATGAGAGAAACTTTCTCTCACATATATTTTATTATTATTATTATTATTATTATTTTCTTTTTTCTTTTCTTTTTTTTCTTTTTTTTTCTTTTTCTTTTTTCTTTTCTTTTTCTTTTTCCTTCTTCCCGCGGCCTTCTTGGGCCGAAACAGGGGAAGACCGTGAGGTCCCCCCCCTCGGTGGCTCGGGCTCCGATGGGGTGGCGGCTTGGCTGGAGGTCTGGCAACGATGGCCGACCATGCGAAGTCAGTCGGCGACGGGGTTCGGTTGGCAAGCTTTCCTTCCTTTTTTTTTTTCAAAAAAACAGAGGATCCGTCCCCTTCTTCATGATTTCCGACCATGGGTCGGTTGCCGGCAGCCAAACACTCAAGGAAAGAGAGAGAGATGGATGGGGGTCCGATCTCAGGGATGAGACGTCAAAATCGACGGTGTCGGTGGCCGAAAAAGAGAGAAACGTGGTCGATCGAACAGGGCTTCCCTTTTTTGACAAAATCTGGTGACTCCTGTCACCGACAGTCATGCCCACCGGCACGAAAAAGAAGGGAGAGAAGGGAGGAAGAGGAGGAAGGACTTACCACAGCCTCCGATGATCCCCACTGGCATGAAATCGCGGTGAGCACGAGTCGAGGGGCCACGGCTTCAATCGGGAAAATCGGAGAAGAACTCCAGCGATCTCGGTGATTATTGTGTCTTCTCTTAGAGGAGAGGAGGGGGGTTCTTATAGGGCTAATCCTAGGATCTTTTAATGGCCCTAGGACTCCGATTCTTGATCGAAATCGAAGAAGGGGAAGACTCCGATCGAGAGTCTTCTTCCCTATTTTTTTTTTCTAGGTGGCTTCGTGGCTTTAGGCCCAGTGGGCCGGATTATCACATTCTACCTCCCTAAAAAAAAATTTATCCTCGAAATTTAACATACCTTCATTTTCAAATAAGTATGGATATCTCATCTTCATATCATCTTCAAGCTCCTATGTAACCTCTCTCTCTTCATGATTACTCCAATGAATCTTTACATACGGAATGATACGCCGTTTTAGAACTTGCTCTTTTCGATCAATAATTCGGAGGAAAAATTCTTCATAGGTTAGATCTTCATGAACTTGCAATGGCTCATACTTTATCACACTATTTGGATCAGGTACAAACTTTCTCATTAGTGAAACATGAAAGACATTGTGCACTTTGGATAAATTTGATGGTAAGGCTAGTTCGTAAGCAACATCTCCTACTCGATTTAAAATTTCAAAAGGTCCAATATATCGCGGACTCAGCTTGCTATGTCTCCCAAACCTCATGACACCCTTAGTAGGTGATACTTTTAGAAAAATATGATCACCGATCTGAAATTCTAATTCTCTTCTTTTTCTATCTGCCTAACTCTTCTGTCTATCCTGTGCTGCCTTGAGTCTTCTCTTGATTAGATAGATTTTCTCTCTAGCATCCATTTATTATCAGTAAAATTTTTCCTTATTTATAACTAATGTATTTCATAATATCTTTTGATTTAAAGGATTAATATTTCTAATCAATTCAGACCATCATGCTTTTGCTGCGCACTCTGATCTCAACTTACCAATTTATCTAAGTCTATCAAAAATAAAAATATCTTTGTATATTAAATCAATCAAAGATAGATCCAACTTTCAGATTTCATATATAATTTAGGGTAAAATTTAAGGTTTTCTTGTCATTACAATCTCTTAAGCATAGCACATCAAAATTAAATCTTCATCCACCTTCTATGTTTGAACTTATTACATAAGCTTCACCACTCCTTAAGAATCTAATATGTCTAGAATTAATTTGAGTTAACCTTCGATTTACCTTACAATCATTTAGACAACTTTCAAACAAACTTTTCTTTGCAAAGAAATTAACATAAAAAATCAGCAAAGTTATCATGTCCTTTATTCGTATAGGTTTAGTATTTCAATGTCATTAAATATACCTAACATAATATATCAATACCTCCCACTTCATTCTAAGGTCAACACTTCTTGTACTCAGGTCAACCTTGCTGATTGAAATCTAAGACATAACTCGTCAATTCTATTATAGACACATATGCCATTTATGCATAAATTTCATCATAATACCTATTGATTCGAAATCAAATTATTGAATCCTTTCTTTTATATCTATCGTGTTCCTCGTGATCTTAGCCTCAAGTTCAAATATCACTAAAGTCACAATCCCGAATAATGATAACCTTAAGTTCAAATACCACTTAAGTCATATTCTCTAGTGATCATAATCTAAACTTTATATCATTCTATCATGTCCTTAATGATCATAATCTTAAGCTCAGATATTATCCATTATACTCCACTCGGTCACATCCTATTGATTATACATAAAATTTTGATATCACTTTATAATCTCAATGATCTTAAACCTAAGCTCTGATATTATTCTATTATATCCTAATTATTTATATCATTTATATCATAATCTTCAATGATTATAACCTAAGTTCTGATACCATACAATGTCACGCCCCAAATCCAGGACATAACACGGCTATGCTACCGAGGGATGGACCCACGATAACATGAAGCCAAAATTCATCTTCTTTAACATAATAACAGATATATCATAAATAAATATAATAATAAAGTTTAATTCAAATATTTAATTAAACCAAAACTGGTTCAGAGCATCTAAATCCAAAGATGAAATAATCCAAGCCTTAAAATTCATAATGACTACAATCCATAAACATAAACTGAATTTCTAGTGTAAAATTTCCAAGCTTGCTTTGCTGATCCCCAAGCCTGGATTCTCTTTCCATCAGTCCTAGCCTTATTTCTCTGTACATGAAAAAGAAAACAAAAAGAATATGAGCTACACCAGCTCAGTAAGTAGACTTCCGCTTCCTTATCGGATCAAGCATAAGTTTTCTATGATAATGCATCATTTAGCAAATAACAATTATTGTAAAAATAAATATTTCATAGAGCATGTAATAAAACAAGTTATAAGCTCATCATGCATGCATAAATCATGTATATTTCACAATCATGAATCATAAATCATTTTCATCATGGATTCATGTCATGTTTCAAAACATTGCTCACAGATATTCGTGCTAAGGTCACTATTATACCTGTGAGAGGGTCATATTTCTTAATCGACAGAGTTCTTAATTCATGTACCAACTTTATACCCACTGGTAGGGTCATGTTTCATGTGGATGCTAGCTCCGGATGTCGATCTTCCCGAAGGAATTCATTCATAGCCATCTGAGAGCCTTTGAAATCATTATATCTTTTTCTTAAAACATACATATACATAGATGAAAAAAACAATAAAATTCATGCTTCATAATCATGCTATTTTCATAAGACATATTCATGAAATCAATGCTTATAATAAAACATGCTTTTTCATATCACATATGTCGATCCTTATTTTATGAAAAATTATGATTTTATCAATAGCAATTCTTTACATAAAAATATGATCATTTAAAAATAAATAAGGAGCATAAGATCTACTTACCTCATTCATCTTAGATCTTCAGACTTCATTAAAAGAATCAGCTAATCCTATTTAAAATATCAAATCATCATCAATTTCTATTCTATAAATATAATAAAATTAAATTATAAGGAAAGAAGACTGTTGTCCGGATGTGTCGGACCATCCAGATACCAGGGCAATTCAGAGTCTCTGATTTGAGGGTCAGATTTAAGTGACTTGATCAAGAAATCGTGAAGCACAGATCGAATTAAGGTCAAGATCAATCAATAGGGTTCTTTAATAATGGGTTTGAAAAATACTTGATATGGCCAAATGAGGTCGACATACAGCACGGATATCAAAGCAACTTTGGATCATCTTATTAGAGTCAATATGAGCCTCTAAAAGATGAAGACATGACTCGATACAGGATTCATAGACCTTCTTAGAGAGAGAAAGTTCATCATGAGAGAGAAAATAGAGAGAGAAAGTGGAGAGAGAATCTTCGTATCTTTCAAAAGTGACAATCATGATCGAGATCATTAGAGGTTATATCAGGATGACTTAATATGAATTAACCATGATTGATGTTATCAATTTTGAATAAGGATTGGATCGGGATCCAATCTACTGCATGAATTTCGGAGCAGTCTCAGATCATCATATTTTCATCTCAAGTTTATCCTAGGGACTGTGATGCAATTAGAGAGAGAGAATGATCCTAGAGAGATAAAATTTATAAAAAAAGATAAAAGGGTCTAGAGAGAGAAAATAGGAAGAAAATCTAGAGAGAGAAAATGGAGAGAGAATGTAGAGAGAGGAAGTCCAATTCTAAAGAGAGAAAGACTTAAGAGAGAGAGATGAGAGAAACTTTCTCTCACATATATTTTATTATTATTATTATTATTATTATTATTATTATTATTTTTTTTTTCTTTTTCTTTTTCTTTTTTCTTTTCTTTTTCTTTTTCCTTCTTCCCGCGGTCTTCTTGGGCCGAAACAGGGGAAGACCGTGAGGTCCCCCCCCTCGGTGGCTTGGGCTCCGATGGGGTGGCGGCTTGGCTGGAGGTCTGGCAACGATGGTCGACCATGCGAAGTCGGTCGGCGACGGGGTTCGGCCGGCAAGCTTTTCTTCCTCTTTTTTTTTTCAAAAAAACAGAGGATCCGTCCCCTTCTTCATGATTTCCGACCATGGGTCGGTCGCCGGCAGCCAAACACTCAAGGAAAGAGAGGGAGATGGATGGGGGTCCGATCTCGGGGATGAGACGTCGAAATCGACGGTGTCAGTGGCCGAAAAAGAGAGAAACGTGGTCGATCGAACAGGACTTTCCTTTTCTGACGAAATCTGGCGACTCCTGTCGCCGACAGTCATGCCCACCGACACGAAAAAGAAGGGAGAGAAGGGAGGAAGAGGAGGAAGGACTTACCACAGCCTCCGATGATCCCCACTGGCGTGAAATCGCGGCGAGCACGAGTCGAGGGACCGCGGTTTCAATCGGGAAAATCGAAGAAGAACTCCGACGATCGTCAGTGATTATTGTGTCCTCTCTTAGAGGAGAGGAGGGAGATTCTTATAGGGCTCATCCTAGGATCTTTTAATGGCCCTAGGACTCTGATTCTTGATCGGAATCGGAGAAGGGGAAGACTCCGATAGAGAGTCTTCTTCCTTATTTTTTTTTTCTGGGTGGGCTTTGTAGCTTTAGGCCCAGTGGGCCGGATTATCACAACATGAACTTTCTTATATTGCATGTCTTATTATAAATTCATGATCACTTTTAATAATCTAAAATCATAGCTCAACAAGACTCATCTTTCTCTCATCATCAAATAATAAATAATTAATACAATAGTTGCAATAAATGATTAGGCGCTTGATACTTATAACCTTTTATTGCTGTAAGTTTCATTCATTTGCTTTAAAATTTATTTGGTGAAAAATTTTTTCAAATCAAAATATCTCTTTGAGGCAACTGATGCTTGGATTTATGATACCTGGATATATGATATTTGAGAAAGTAATTTTTATATATTTGATTGACTATAAAAAATAGTATATTATAAAGTAATTTATGTTTGATTGAATATCTATTTTGTTAAAAAAAATATGCAAAATATTTGTTATGCCCTTGATAATGAGAAAAACTTTTATCCTATTTTATCTAAAAATTTAAGGATATATTTGCAAAAAAAAAGTTATCGCAATTCCGAACCAGTAGCGGTTGGCATATTCCATATGATTTTTTTTTTATAAAATATAAAAATTTTATTCTTTCATACAGTAGATCAAATCAAAAATTTTGTATGCATATAAATATAAAAGAATAGCCACCATAATAAAAATCAGATTAAAAAAATTATATATAAATAATAAGATGAATTTATTTTAAATTTTTAGAATCACTTCATATTTTCAACTACCTATATAAATAGGTTTTAATTATAAAAATATAATAATATCATAATTTGAAGAGATGTTCTTTTCAGATGGCATAACAAAACTTATTTAAAAAATTAAATTGACATACTTTAATACTCTCTCACAGAATATATATATATATATATATATATATATATATATATATATATATATATATATATATTACTATTTTGCCCCATCCACCTTCTCCACTGTTATTAAAAAGATCAATTAAATATTCTAAAATATATATATATATATACCTTCCATATTTGCTATTTTGCTCCATCCCCTTCACCCCGACACCTTCCACCTTTCCCACTGTTATTAAAGAGGCCAATTAAATATTCCCACAAACAGGCAAGTATGGCAATATCAGCTCCCTAGTCCATACAAATAATAGTATAAAAAATATATGGGATTAATTAGAATAAAAAATTATAAAACCAGTACATCGTACCAAAAAAACTAAAAAATAGTAAAAGAAGAAAGCATCTCTGCAAAACGGCAAAGGAGCCCCCCTCCGTTCCCCATCTCAAATTACAAAGCGCCAGAAACTTAAAAATAATAAACAAAACACGCCAACAACGCATTCACGCCTCTTTCCATTCCCCTTCTCTTTTATTTTTTTCCTCTCCCTCTCTCTATCTCTCGTCCTCGTCAACAGATGGCGTTGCTTTCTCGAGAAGTATAGATTGCCTTCGGGACGAGAGAAAGAATTCCTCGAAGCCCTTCTCCTCTCCCCTTCATCCTTCCGCCATGGAAGGTAAGCGAAGCCCTCTGCCCACCCACCCCAAGATCGATTCTTTTCTGAAAATTTTCTCTTGTTTCGATTTAGACGTATTTCGCCGAGATGTTTCGATTCGTTGTTGGTAAAGCAACTCCTTTTTCTTCGATTAATCTGGATTGATTGTTCAATTTATGTGCAAGTTTGGATTTTGATGGCGATTGGGGTTTGTTTTGAAATGTGATTATTTTAGTGATGTTGCAATTGAATGTTCTTCTTTTATTTTTCTGTTTTGATAAAATTGCTTCTCATTGCAAGACATGAGCTGTTTGACATTAGTTTTGGATTGTTGTATGGCAAATTGGCAATACAGCATGCCTTGTTTCTCGGAGAGGAAAGAAATACCGAATGCATTGTGAAGATGTTGATCCTAAATGAAGGTTGTCATTATGGCTGGCTAGCATATTGGCTGATAATACGTTATGTAATGCTACTAAGATAAAAATGGATGCTTGAATGGTTCTGAATTGATTTGGAATGAATGAAGTCACTGTCGGGATTCGAAGTCTCGTGATTGGGGGTGGTACTTTTATGAATATATGTTGTTTCAAGTAAAGAAGTATTGACGATCTTTTGGACTCATGAGATCACTACATATATAATTGATCACTATGGATAATTGTTACTTGTGCTTGAGAGTCTAGAAGAAGATGTTCAAGCCTTAATATATATTTAGGGGCATGATATAAGATGCAACAGGCAGAGCTCAATATTGGTATTGTTTTATTAGCATGTTTCCATATTCATATAATGGATTTATTTTCTTCATCTTTTTCACCATCTTCAATTATCAGCCAATAAGTGGCCATTCTTTTATTGTAAAATTGTGAATCATACTCTTCTCATTTTCAAGAGTTGACAAAGAAGCAAATTTATCTAGAAGCTATATCACATTTGTCTCTTTATTTGATTCCTTTGTTATAAAATCTTATAACGACTTTGATGACAAAGAAGTTAAAAGGTACAATGCAAGTTTATGGTCCATAATGTATATCTCAACTGGCCATTTCAATATATTACTAGAATCTCGCACATATGATGCTCATGAGAGTTTGTATGGATAGTTGTGATCCTCCAAAAAGATCCATTCTTTTTTCATCAAGTCTTCTCCTAGTTTGGGATGTTACACTTTTTTTTTCTCTCCCTTAAACTCGATCAATCTTCAGAGTTCTTATGTTTCCATACGTATATGTACTTATATAAACTTATAGTGATTGTACGAACTCTGGCCTTGGTTCCCCTTCCCACTGTGAAAAAACAAAGCTAGGAAGAATATTTGGTTAGATGATTGCTTTGTGCTTAATCTAAGGCTTGAGGCACATAGAATAATGCCTGATTGATGAGTAGATTCACATTGTGTTGCAGGGGACGCACTAGAAATTAGTTGGTGTGTGCTCACAAGGCAATCACTTGAGATTTTGCAACTAAGAGAGGAATACAAAGCGTGCTTTATTATGAGAGAAGTGGACTTAAATATTGGTATAACCTATATTATTTAAGTTCTCAATCTACTCATTTGCGAGCAGTTTTAGATAATTAATGGGTTATCATTGTACTGCAGGGAAACCTTAAAAATTAGTTGGGGTGTTTTCACAAGGCAATAACTTGAGATTTTGCAACTAAGACGAGAATGCTAAGAGCGCTTTGTTGTGCAAGATCCGATACCACACGGTGCAGCAGGAAGAAAGAAGAAACAAAACAAGAAACACAATACACATATGTGGATCGGCTTCAAGCCTACCTCCACGGGGCGTGCAAGCTTCACTATGAGAGAATAAAACACAATCAATACAAGAGAAACCATTCAATCCTTGTACAAGAATCTCTCAACAAGAAGTTTCAAAATCCTCATGAAAGCTTTCTGAAATCTCTCTTGAAATCTTTCTGTACCTCCAAAACGTCACCAGCTATCCAACACAACAAATAGCTCGTCAATTGGAACTATATAGGCTCCAGAATCTCAAAAACATTGTTATACTAGGAATACTGAGTCCCAATCAACTCTAGAACTATCCGTGACCGTCCAATCATGATTGGCTCGCACTAGAGCCGTTTGATCGCGCACTACAGCCTCAGATCAAGCCTGATCACGCTCGGAGTCATCCTTAGCCGTCCGATCGCGAACGGCTCGCTCCAGAGCTGTAAAATCATGCAAAAACGCCCGTGGACCGCACGTGGACCATGTGATCTGTCCATGGGGCCTTCATGGACCACCCAGCACTCTGCGGTCCATAGTGGATTGCATAGGGCGCTGGGCCTGGGCGCTTGTGCGTGCCGGGTCTGCCCGTGCGCGCGCTCGTATTGGGCCCGCTCGTATGTTGGGCTGCACGCACCTGCACACACGCGTTCGTCAGGCCCGACTGCATCACTGTCGGCCTCCACCACCTCGTGCGTCGTGCCACCTGCTTCGAGCTTCTTTCGTGCATATCTTCATCATCTGGACTCCGTTTGGGCTGTTCTTGGGCTCGTTGAATTCTGTTTGTCATCCTGTACCTCGCTGTAGACTCAGTGTGGATCAAATCTTGAGGCATATTTTATAACAATCTTCATCTAGATTCGATATTTGGCCTTCACCTATCTCTGAGAGCCTGTGATCCGTCTCACCCTCACGTCCTGGGGCATGCTTGCTGTTTCATGGATGGACAAATATGAAAATCAAGTTAGGTCGCTCGATCTCATTTCCATCATGGGCTGTATCCACTCTGATCAAAGACCTGCTCGGAGAAGTCTCCTACGGCAATAGGAACTTCACTCTGCGACGTCGTCTCTTGTCCTCCCGAGTTTCCCGTCTAGTGCCCGATCCACCTCTACCTGGAGCTCCATTTCGCTCTGGACTCCTCCTGGCTCCTGAAGCTCCATCTCGTACTGGACTTTCCGTCAAATAGTAATATCTTTCCGTCCTCTTCTTTTCCTCCAGAATAATCCTATCGCCGTGTAACACCTTCAGGATTTCTCTACCAGCTACCGTCCTGTAGCCTCTCGAATCTAATCTGCTCAGTGCGATAAGATTTTGTCTGAAATCAAGTATGTATCAGACCTCTCACAATCTCCTTTCTGCATCATCATGTGTCCTCCAGCTGACCATCTCGATGCCTCTAATTGTACAGTTCGATCCATCCGACAGATAAACAGTGCTCTCACTGCTCTCTAGGGAGTCAAACTGTTCCTCTTTGCAACATACATGATTGGTGCATGCAGAATCTAAAATCCACTGCTGGAAAGAAGTAGATATCTCGTCAAATATCTTCAGGACATCATCTTCTGACTCGCTACTGGCCGTCACTGTAGTAGCTCTCATCTGATCCCTGAGTTGAGGGTAATCTCTGGCTAGATATCCTAACTCGTTACATCGGTAACATCGGGTCTTGCTCAAGTCTCTCATCTTGGACTTGGACCGCTCTCGTCGTGATCTCTTGTCGTTTTGTCTACCGTCCCTGCTCCTCCAGAAACCACCAAAACTTAGCTGCTATCTGAGCTTGAAGCTGGGTTCTCCCTCCTGAGAACCTTGTTTTGAAGAATCGCCACGATGACCTCGTCTATCTTGATGGTGCTTTTTTCTATAAGAAGAGCAGTCACTAAAGACTCATACGAAGGGAGAAGTGATGCTAGCAAGACCAGCGTTCTGATCTTCTCAACTTTCTCGTCATACGCTGAAGAGGTCGGTGAGGATCTTTTGGAAGTGACTGAGATGCTCCTGCACACTCTATCTCTCAGTCATTCGCAGCTGGTAGAACTGCCTCCAGAGGAAGAGGGTGTTGGTGAGAGCCTTCGCCATAGACAACTCCTAGAGCTTCAACTACAGCATCGTCAGAGAAGTCTCGTCAAGCAAATGGATTACCACTTCATCCATTAGATACAAACGGATCGTACTCACCGCTTGCATCTGGAGCCGTCTCCAATCCTGTACCTCCATGGTAGTCGGCTTCTCCTCGCACAAGAGAGCATTAATCAACCTTTGTTGGATGAGCACGTCCTTCACCCTCGCCTGCCACAAGGAGAAATTGTTCTTTCCATCAAATCTGTTGATCTTCACCTTGATTGTACTTGTTTTCTCCATCTTTTATCTCAATCACCACCACCGCAATCTATGCTCTGGTACCACCTTGCTCTGATACCAATTGTTGTGCAGGATTCGATATCACACGGTGCAGTGGGAAGAAAGAAGAAACAAAACAAGAAATACAATACAAATACGTGGATCGACCTCAAGCCTATCTCCACAGGACGTGCAAGTTTCACTGTGAGAGAATAAAACACAATCAAGACAAGAGAAACTCACCACTCAATCTTTGTATAAGAGTTTCTCAACAAAAAGCTCCAAAATCTTCATAAAAGCTCTCTAAAACTTCTCTTGAAGCCTTTCTGTACCTTCAGGATGTCACCAGCTATCCAACGCAATAAACAGCTCGTCAATCGGAGCTATATAGGCTCTAAAATCTCAAAAATACTGTTACATTAGAAATATTGAATCTCAATCAACCCTAGAACCATCCACGGCTGTCCGATCGTGATCGGCTCACACCAGAGCCGTCCGATTGCACACTACAGCCTCAAATCAAGCTTGATCATGCTCGGAGTCATCCTCAGCTGTCCGATCGCGAACGGCTCGCTCCAGAGCCGTCGGATCGCATAAAAATGTTTGTGGACCACGTGTGGACTGCATGATCAATCCATACGGACTCCATGGACCGCCCAGCACTCTATGGTCCACGATGGACTGTGCAGGGCGTTGGACCTGGACGCCCGCGCGCATGCCTTTGTTGGGCCCGCCCGCGCGCTGGGCTGCGCGTGCAGTCTTCGCCGGGCCCGGTTGAGCCGCCGCCGGCCTCCGCCATCTCGTGTGCTGTGCCACCTGCTTCGAGCTTTTTTCGTGCGTATTTTCGCCGTCTGGACTCCGTTTGGACCATTCTTAGGCTCGTAGGACTCCGTTCGTCGTTCTGGACCTCATTGTGGGTTCAGTATGGATCGAATTTTGAGGCGTATTTTCTAACACGCTTTACTATGGGTGATGGAAATGGATTTAGATTTTGGTATAATCTATGATATTTAAGTTCTAGATCTACTTATGGTAAGAAGATTTAGATAATTAATTGGTCATTATTTTGTTTGTGGATTGATCATGGGTTGGATAACTAAAGAACAACATAAGATAGTATGTTTCCATTAAGGACACTAAGGCTTTCTTACTCATATGATTGCGGCCTTTGGCATTATGAATAGAAATCTATAATTATGTTGAATCTCATGTATTTCTTTGCTTGCAACTAAGATTGAATGATGATGATTGCTAAAGAGGACTTTGGCTTCACCTTAGTAAGTTGAGCAGCATGATGAAAGAACAAGGTATCAAGGCTCCATGTGAAGTTGCTTATAAGCATGACTTGTTTCAATGTCTGCCTATGATTGACTTAAGGGAATATTAGGTTGCTTGCATCTGAGCCTTGGTTGCTGCATTCATCCTAGTTGCAAGTGGACAAATGCTGGTATTTGGTTGCATGCAACTACGCCAGATATAGGCAATTGTCTGGAGGCCCTTTTGCTGCATCTAGAAGTGTAGCCAAAAATGGTTGATTCCTTGAATGTAGGCTCTAGGTGCAGCCTTAAAGGCTATAATCGTTTCCCATTCTCTCCAATAATCATAAGATAATAATTTTATGATATGACTACAGCAATAAAATATTAGCATAGTATGATCATAATTCATATTAAAATAATGTTTAGATATTAAGATAATAATTCATATCAAAATATTATAGTAATGTATTACAATATAATAATATAATATAATTATGATGTGAAGATTTAACAATTCAGGACCTCATCTAAAAATACTAGTTAGAATATAATATTTGGATCCTTAGGCCCTGTATTAGTATCCAATATCTACCCAATGCATAGCCGATGTAGGATGAGGCACACCCTATATGAGTCTTCATGTACTCCCTCTATTTAAGCAAGTATCACAAAACCAATCACAAACACTATGATTAGCTTATGTCAACCCACATAGGTCTATGCTGCAATGCCCCTTAAATCTATATGGGCTGTGGACCAGGTCTGCTATGATACTATTTATAATGATCGAGAATCTCACGCAAAAATACTAGCCAGAAAGTATTATTTTGGTTCTTTGGTCCCAAATAAGTATCCAAGATCTATCCAATGCATGGTTAATGTAGGACTAAATGCATGCTTGGACAAATCCTCCAAGGAGATATGCAAATATAATAATTTATATTACAATAGTATGGTAATAATTATTATAATATATCATATCAGCACTATTCATTAATTATTAAAGCTAGACAAAAGAATTATACCGTATTATATTATGTGTATGATTATTATATTATACTATAATATAGGATAATATAGTACCATATTACATTATATTGCCTTTTATTATAATATTATATTATGTTATGTTATATTATATTATATATTTTGTTATAATATTTAATTACAATGACTTATATTGTATTGTAACATGTAAGAAAATATTACATTATGCTAATTAGATCATATAAAATAATTTATGGTTTTATGTTATGTTATATTTTATCTTATAGTGTAATATAACATTATCTTATAATATGATATTACGAGATAATATTGTATTATATAATAATAAAATAACATTATGATTATATAATATTATAATAATTATATAAACATGATAAGATGATACTAATATCATAATATCAACGGAGGTAATCTTATCATGTCAACTGTAGGGTGATTAAACTTGAACTCTCTAGATCAAGCAACCAAATATAGAAATTGCAGATGGGATTTGCAGGTGCAAGCAAAACAACACTTTAAACTGCCATTGCGTATTGCCCTATACCGAGCAGACCATATCATACCAATACTAAACTGAGATTTGGTATGGGGAGGGGGGAGGGGGGGTGCATTTTGAGTCTCAACACTAGGTGTACTAACACTATAACAGTATGATACAAGTATGGGTTCTGGTTCCGAGATGGGAAATGTTGATCTAACTATGATTAACACATTTCTTTGTTAAGTTTAGCTTGTTATCTTTTCTTTTTTGCCTTGTAAGTTTTTGACATGGAGTACCACATACTATTCTTCTTCTTACATATGTAAAGTAACAAAAAGGTTGAAAAATCACTAATAATTGCTATTGTGCTTGCGTCTCCCTTTCAAAAAGCCAATTCCATGTAATGCTTGTATATATATGCTCATGTATACATGTACACAAAGTTTAAATAGAGAAAGAGAATTTTCACCAATTGTTAAAACTCTTTTTGAGATAATGTATAATATGATGATTTTTTTTTTGTTGCATTTACCACTCATTTCTTTGTTTCTTAGGTGCATAATCTGCTCATCTTTTATGTCTATCTGACCAGTCACAGCATTGTGTTTCAAATTACAATCGCAATTTGTCTTTGGGGTATTACATAATAACTCATTGGTTATCTATCAAATTTCTCAGGGTCGTATTACAAAGAGAAGACAGTCTCTCCTGAGAAAACCAAGAGAAAGATGAAGACTCAAGCACAGGTTGAGGCATTAGAGAAATTCTATAATGGTATCGTTTCTGCTCCTCTAATATGTAAAGATGCCATTTTTTGTTTTGTCAGAAAATAAATCATTAAGAATGAATATTTACATTTCTCAGAGCACAAATACCCTAGTGAACCAATGAAGTTGCAGTTTGCAAAGCAAATAGGGTTGTCAGAGAAGCAGGTGTCTGGATGGTTCTGCCACAGAAGATTGAAAGACAAGAAACTAATGCAAGGTGAAGTTTATGCAAATGGAAAATATAACGGTCTGGTGCATGATCGCACTAGTGGACTTAGACAGGAATCATGTAGCAGCACTAAACAAGGGGATAGGTATTTTGATCTGAAAGAAGTAGAAAGCAAAAGGTCTTATGGCCAGAGTTCTTCATCTGCTGTTCTTGCTCTTGAGCAGAGGGCTCGGCAGTTCACTGTTGGATGTCATGCTAGTGCAGATGATAGATCTTCAGGAAGTAGCTCAGCATCACAAGGAAGGTTGCTGCAACAGGTTGAGGATCCTTCTTCTTTGGTGTCCTCGGGGTATCCATACCAAGGTGACAATTACATGTTGATGAACACCATGGGTGTAAAGAGCAGAGGACTTATGATGCATTCCAGATACTCATATTTTCAGGTTGAGAATGAGCATCCAGCTATCTCTTCTGTTAAGCGGAAATTAGGAAGACATTACTGTGAAGATGGTCCACCTCTTGGTGTCAATTTTGACCCACTTCCACCTGGTGCATTCGATTCACCAATTCGAGATTCAAATTTTGGTAATGCATGGATCCGTTTTGGTAATTAAAGTTTTATTTTGTTGGTGTTCCTTTGCTTATATTTGTAAGCTTATATTTGGCTCTGTATTCAGTTTATCATGGTTATGGTCAACGTCATCATCACAATCATGCTACAGATATTGTAATCAGTTTTTTTGATCCATATTTCATGTTTCATAGTCAAGATGCTGAGAATTAAGCTACTTGAGTTTTCCATTATTTATACAGGAGTTGCATTCTACACATACCACGCGAAGGGCTAGTTCATGGTCAAAGGTGTTCATGCATCTTTACATTTTTTACATTATATTATAAGTTTGTTTATGATGGATAAAATAATAAATACAACCTCAGAAATTGCTGTAATAATTAACTGTCATTCACAGTTGGTCTTCTTTCACTATTGGCTGATTCTGGTGTTACATGTGCAGCTTATAATGTATAGGATCATCAAAATTGATAACTTCTAATTTTAACTTTTGCAATTCTGATACAGTGAAAAGATACGTCCTCCACATTTAGTTGCCATTCTTTGACCCTAGTATTGCTTTCCTTTGTTTTAAGGTGCAGCTAACTTGATTTATTCATCTTAGATGTGATCAGTAAGTCTCTAATGGTGTTGTACTTGTACACTTTTTTTTTTTTTTTGCAAAGAAAATGTCGAAGTCATTTCTTAGTATTGTAATATCTAATGGTAGAATCTTTTCTGTTGTATTTTTAGCT
This sequence comes from Elaeis guineensis, assembly GCF_000442705.2. Taxonomy (NCBI): domain Eukaryota; kingdom Viridiplantae; phylum Streptophyta; class Magnoliopsida; order Arecales; family Arecaceae; genus Elaeis; species Elaeis guineensis. Next base: position 10,001,726 of record NC_025999.2, on the reverse strand, counting down.
TTGAGCCTATTTTGCGAGTCTCTTAATGTTAATGAGAATATTGCCATGGTTGTTGCTGTACGTGGGGCATGAAATCCTCAAATAGAATCGGCCGCTTTCCTTGATACTTTTCTTGCATATAGAAAGTCAAGGTTTTACATTCCATGGAACGGACGAGTCTCAGTATTTCCGTAGAATAGGATGCACCGCTGTCCCGTCCCATCCCGACCAGCTGTCTGATCATGCATCCCAGTAGATATCCTCCTTCTCTCTCCCCCTTCTTCTTTCCTTTCTTTCTTTCTTTTCTTCCCTTCTTTCTTTTTCTTCTATCTTCTTTCTTTCCTTTCCTTTTTCTTTCTTTTTCTTATCTCATTCTTTCTTTCTTTCTCTCATTTCTCTTTATCTTTCTCTTTTCTTTCTTCCTTCGTTCCTTCCTTTCTTTTTCTTCTCCCTTCCTTTCATTTTTCATCTTCTTTCATTAGATTTTTTACCTATCGTCTTCTTTTCTTTCTTTCCTCTTTCTTCTCATCTTCCAACATTGATGGATTTCGGAGTCCCAATCTTGTTCTGATCCCATTTTCTTATAAGTATGGGATGGGATGGCCGGGACACCTCCTGTCTTGCCGGGACATAAGACCTTGCAGAAAGGCATTATATAGGTCTGCCATTTCAATTGTTTTCCATTTATTTCAAGATAATCCTGCTGCATGGTACCATTTAAGCTTATCGCCACTTGTGTGGGCCTTTTATGAGTAGAGAACATCACCATTGTAATCACTTGTCCCAATGCACAAAGGGAAGGATTTCTGAAAAGATTTTCTCAGCAGCTTCCCTTGATATTCTTGCCATCATATTTGTATAAATACTATGCTCTGTGACTACATGTTCTGGTTGTTTGTTCCCCTCTTATGCAAGAAAATACTGGTGAGGGCTATTCAGATTGATTTTACCATATGGTCCCTTATGGGGCTGCTTAATTGTCATTTGTACAGATGTTTCACCATGTGGTTTAAATACATCAAGATTTTATGAAAATGTCGGTCATTTGTCCTTGTTTGCTTTTAATGTCATAACATTATTTTCTTACCAAAAACAAAATGCCATACAATTTTCTAGTTGGGCTGCATGGAAAATTTGTTTATTATGTGAAACTGTGAGTGCATAATCAATTGATTAAGGAGAGCAACTTAGTTGATCTGCAAAGTGGAGATTAACTTGCCTGATGTTGGCTGAGGCTCACATTCAATATATCCAGCCTAAGTACCTCATAGTGCTAGCATAGGAGGTTCCTGCTTAATCCTATTCCTGTCATTTTGCTGGAGTACCTTAAAGTTTTTTCAATCTTGTTTTTCTATTCATCAGCCTGAAGGGAATGTATACAGTCGTATACTAGCTCTGACTGCTCTGTGCTTATGCTCTAAGAATGATGCCGATTGTATATGATCAGTTAGCCAAGTAGACTACGATGATTTATTGCAATGTCATGCTTTTAAATTATGTTAGTTGTATGTGGTCATTTTTCTTTTCTGCGTTGTCATTCTCTCATGTTAGGATGTAGCTTATTTTTAATTGGTTGTTTAATTTAGATTATCTTATTTCTTTTCCAATTTATTTGGCAGAACCATATTATGTGGGAGATTCTATGCTGCATGGTGCTAGTTGCATCCCTAGGATTACAAAGGAAACTAAGGTAGATTCTCCACTTCTCTAATTTTGCTCTATTATTTTGCTGCTGCATATAGAAAAAGGGATCCTCTACCAAATCAAAATTTGATCGTTCTTTTGTGATATTAACAAATGGTTACTTCTAAGACTTAACGTCATCCATGTGGTAAAGAAGGGGGTTACTGTAGTTTCATTTTGATATTTGTAGGCCAATAAGGTACTTATTTCCATTTTGCATAAATTTATTCTAAGCTATCCTATTAATTAGATTCCTTTTTTTAGGAGGCAACTTGGGAGAGCTTTAGTGTATCTAATGGGTGACTTTTTTTCAACAATGAAGGTCGTGTTAATCCTAGGAGTGGAATATGAGACATTTGTTATAAAAGACGATGATTAAGAGAAAAGAGCCTCTATTTCCTTGAGTGTATTATCATATTGGTGAAATATTTTCTGGCCTAGGAGCAAGCTTGTTTATCTAGATATGAGCACACATAGTAATGGTATATGTCTAAACAAGTGACAAATTTTTCTCAAATATAAGTTGACATAGAGCAGTTCTAAATAATTGTTTCTGCATCCAATCAGGATCTGAAATTTATTACACATGTGCTTTAACTACAGAAATCTGGATAAAAAACACAGATATATCATAGATCTATACAAAAATCCACTGCAGGGATAATTCCATGTTCCTGGAGTAACTCCTCAAGTTCAAAAGAAAGAGAAGTGGGTAGAAGAGGTAAAAGGTAAATTAAAAATGGCTAAAATCTTTCTTTTCTTATTTCACTAAATTCAGTACATTTTTTTAAAAGAAGAAAATTGTGTTGCTCCCCTTCATAGGATTTCAATGACTTTTAGTTCTCTCACAAGTGAATAGGACTCTAAATGTTCTTTATTTTTTCTATTTCTTTTTTTTTTAATTATTCAGGATGAGCTAATCCTCACCTTTCTTCCTGATACTAACCCTTCTCTCAAGGGTCGACTTCATCGGGAATCAAATCTCTGTCCCTTTGCCCACATGGCAAGGGGCGATACCATCCGACCAAGTGCACGGTGGTAATACAACTCTAAATTTTCTAAATCTTTTGAAGTAAAATAGTGTTCTTGTGCTTATTACTTAAAACAAAAAAATGGCATAAACCAAATAACTAATGAGATAGGCATGGTCTGGCTGGCCACCTAAGTGGATTTCCTAATAGGGCCAGCCACTTATTATATCTCATTCTATTTCTCTGAGTTTCTTCCCTATCCTCTTTCTTTTTTCCCTCTTTTGTTGTTACATATTTTCTTTGTTTCTCCTCCTTTTGGTTCTTCTTATCTTTTCTCTTATTCTTTACCTCTTCCTTCCAAGGTTGTCAAATTTCCATGTGGTCTTGGTGAAGCCTTAGCTGGTACAAGTGGCCAAGCAAGACCTGGATAACAAAGATCCTAAAAATTAATTGTTTCTACTAGACAGATCTTGAATAATTATCATTCGACATTTCATCATCTATTTGATGGCATACAATGATGAATTTGAAAAATCATCAAGAAACAGTTAATAGAGCATTTAGAGCACCATCCTCTAAAGGTATGCTTTTTCCTGTGATTGGATCCTATAGATGCTTTCATGCTTGCTCAACAATGATTGATATTGGTGTTTTGTGATGTAGTTACATATATACATATGCATATACACATATGTGTATACATATATACGTGTGTGTGTGTGTGTGTATTTGTATATATGTATATGTATGTATGTACACATATGCATCCCCATCCCAGTACCGTACCATTTTAGGAAGAAAAGAGTACCCCAGACGGGTGTGAGACACCCTGAATTGGGAGAATTCGGAAGTCCCAACTGTCCCAATTATGTCTTGACATGTGGGACGAACCAAGATGGTCAAGACAGACTGTGATGCAATTTTTATTTTTTCCTTTCCTTAATGTCTGTTAAAGATTGTTTGAGTCTCGATTGTAGCATGCTATCTGAGGAGCAAACTGAGATGGCCCAATACCAAGACTTAAACCCTTGGCTTGTGGGTATTTAAGACCTTAGAAATCATATCTAACTGTTTAGGTATTCATTTGGAATCCCCATCTTTGAATTGAACAATGAATGTAAAATCCTCTCACTTACGGATACTTGCGAAGCATTCTTAGAATATTAAACTTCAGATTTGTTATTCTCATGATCTCTAACTAATAAAATATCTTTGGTATTCCCACTACTACTATTTAGAAGCAAATAACCTCACACACAATGTCATATTTCTTTTATCAACTTGATCTCATATAGTCATGCCACCTGGATTCACCATCATACCCAATAAATCAATGCTTCTACCTATTAAACTGACCACATTTCTAGTGGTACCATGGGGTTCCCCTATCTGGAGTATGAGTTCATTTTCTGATCATATTTTATTTAAGATGCCTTCCTTATTAATCAGCATAACTAGGTGTCTTTGCCCTTCTAGAGCTTTCTGCTTTTATGGGGCACTCTAGGCAATGCTTCAGTTCATCATAGTTCAATTTAAGTTGCAGAGCATCTCTTAATGGAAGGCATTGCTCAAACATTATAGTTGCTGAGTGCGGTTCTGGGGCAGGTGCTAATAGTATTGTTGTTTTCCTTAAATAGGCTAATTTATTCTTATGTACTACATTTTTATTTACCAGAAGCTCAGTTAATTAGTTAAAAGCATAACAGCTGCTGCTATTCATCTGTTCTGATTCCTGGCCATTGGTTTGCCTTTTCCATATTTATTTGGAAATGCCTGAATTACGTTTTAGCCCATATTTGTGTGTATGTAGATGATCGATAATTTTCTGGAGGATCATATTGCTCTCAACTCACTAATCCTTCTTTCATTAGTGATGCGACCTATATAATTTTAATTTTCTATTTTCATTTTGTCTAGGTGTACAATAAATATAGGCATGAGGAACGTTCAAATGACTCATGTCTAGAAGCAACTGGCTTTAGAAAAAGAATGCAGCGATTTGTTGATCAAGATGGCTTGCTTGGCTGTCAACTAAACTCAAAGGCTTCACTGACCAAGCAGAGTGGTTCTGTTCCAAAGCAGACCTGTCTTGTAGAAAAAATTGAAGCTTTTTCAGGCAAATATTCTGACTATAACAGCCAGAGCAATGAAAGACGTGCTAAGTACAGAACTAAGGAGGGTGAAAACAGTGTTGGGCATCTCTTTCATATAAATGGTCAAAAAGCTTATACCAACACACCATTTCCTTATCCTCATAATCATTATAACTACAATTCTCAAGTGTCTCAGAGCGAAGAATTCAAGGAATCTAAGTTTTCAAAATCAGCATGTAAAAGCAACAATTTTCTTGATACTGAGGATGTAGTGATGCCCAGGAGACCACCGAAGGTATTCGTAACACCCATGTCAGCAGAAACTTAGGGTTTTGCAGTACTGACTGTCTGAATACAATTTTCTTTTTATCCTTTTTTCCTCGAAAAAATTCTCCCTAGAGCCTAACTTATTTATGCACAGAATTGTCCTAATCCCACTTAATCCAACATGCTTATGACTGGTTCTCTTTTTCTTTTTTTTTTAAACTCAGAGTCCTCTAATTACCATTTACTCATTTTAATTTCATAATGTTTCATATCATCTTCATGCAGTTGGGCAGGAAGGTGAGCAGCATGCAATTTCAACAGCAGGGTTATGTAACAAAATCTGAGAAATACTCACGGAAAAAACCAGTCCTAAGGTTTGTGTCACTAACATAGCTAACATTGCAGGATCATTTTTTTAATTTTTGCATATAGATTTAAAGGTGGGTTATGTTTCTTTTCTAGAAGAAAAATAACCTATACTAAATATCCATTTCTTGCACCTTCCTTTGCAACAATGTTCACATAGCTTAATTTTGTGGTTTTTTCTGAATTTATCATCTTTGGTATGCAATCCTATGCGATAAATGATACACATCAATATTTCTGATTGTGATATATCGTCGATCCAACATCTGAGATTCTTGCAAGGTATTATGCTGAGATAAGCATGGGTCTCCTAATTTGTTAGGAAAGGTGAGTGGGATTTCACAATTAAGGTAGCTTACTTAACAGTACTGCACTTGGCCGCAGAGAGCCAAATATGGGTGGACATGGTCCAAGGTTCAAGTTGGGCCACCAAGCTGGACTGTTTGGGGTTAGCCTCAGCTTCAGATTGGATTTTTTCAGCTGGGTGCTCTCCCAGTTGACATTTTGCATAGGAGCAACCCTACTCTCTCTCTCTTCTGGCAGGGTAGGGAGAGAGTGAGATGTGACATATGGTGGATGTGGAAGCTGCATGAGTGAGATAATTCAGAAAACAGAGTCTTGAATGTGAAATACTGAAAATCTTTCAGATACCTTGTAACTTGCACAAGTCGATAATCTCTATCTTCTTTAAAGAATTCTTTTAGAGAGACTTGCAAATATTCAAATGAATATGATGCTCTACCAATTATTCCAATGCATAGAAGGAGATTGCCGTGAACCTAAAAGTATTAGCAGCAGCTAATAATACCATGGAATTTTTGTGAGTATGCTGACATTATATTTTGCTTGTCTGATAGGAATAATGGAAACATGGCAACTACTTTAAGTGAGGATGAAACTGGTGGCACTGCTTCTTCCATAGAGTAAGAAGAGTGTCAGTTGAAATTGGATGCATGTTGCTGTGAAAGATTTCTCAAGCAAGAAGATGAAACTTGTGAGATGTAGAATCAAAGGAACAGCCATATTTCATGGCATTAGAAATGTGCTGCATGGATAGCCATGGTACCCCAGCAAGCTGCATCTAATTTTCAAGTGTTGGACATGGTTATGTTGCCCATTTCAAGAAAATTGTTGTACATAAATATAGTCCCATAACTCAGAAAAAAGCTGTTATGAGAGGAACGTTGAGCCAAAATTATGTGACTTGATCTATGCTCTCCTCCTCTGGTTCCATAACTTTTTCTATGCACAGCGAATGACTCTGGACTCGAACCTGGTGGAGGATCTATGTTGGCTTTTTGTTGTAAAAAGATTCCATAGTCCTTTGGGATACTCTATAATTTTGTATACTTCTCTGGTAGACGCTGGCAACTTTATCTTGTAACTAAAAAAAGGGGGTTAGAATTTGCATTTGTTAGTAGCATCTTGGATATGGAGTCTTTTCAGGTTGACTTGGAGGATGAAAATAGGCCTAGTAGTCTTGATTTCTGTAGTTGTGACTCATGCTACTTGGGTGCATCTTGTAAAAGGTCCTGTTTTTGGTTGGTGATGACAATGGAGATGATATGTATACTTTCTCAATGGGATTGGAAAATGCATGATTGGATGTGTAATTTGGAAATCACATACAAAGAAAAAGGAAAAAAAATCAAAACAACAGCTAGCCCACAAAAAAGTGGAAAAAAGAAAACAAAAAATAAAAGAAAACGGAAAAAAGAAACAAAAGAAAATGTTCTATGTTTAAGGTGGGAGAACGGTAATCCTAAACTAAACCACCTTGACATGTCAATCTAATTCAATATTAATGATCAAGAACAATGTAATGATCCAGGATCTCATTCAAAAAGGATAATTTGAAGGTTTGAGTTATTTAGTCTCGTGTAAATATCCAAAATCTATCTAATGCGTAGTCGATGTAAGATTAAATACATGTTTGTATGCATGCTTAGATGCTTTTTTGTTGAAGTCGTGGCATCTTCGTGAAGATAAGGATTCAATTCTACATTCAAATCTATTTAAATTTAATTATAAATATCATAAATTCAATTATAAACACCACAATAGTCTGTGATCAATTTAAGTGGATCCGTATTGCGGTATTTCCTAGTTCATATAAGCCACAAGCCAAGTCTGCTCTAATAGCATCATCAGTAATAATCTAGGATCGCATTTAAAAAGATCAGTTAGAAAGTATTATTTGGATTCTTTAGCCCTATATAAATATCTAAGATCTGTTTAATATAATTGATGTGGGACTAAACACATATTCGCACAAGTTTTGACATATTTCTTCCATTTAAGCCTTAGCGTCTTTGCCATCCTAAAAGTTCAAGTCTATTCAAATCCAATTACAATTATCAAAAAATTAATTATAAATATCACAATCAGCCTGTGGTCTACTTTTATGAGTCTGTACTGCAATGTCCTCTAGTTCATATGAGATATAGATCGATTTCACTTAGATACGATTTATAACAATCCAAGATTTCATCCAAAAAAATTGGTTTGAATGTATTATTTAGGTTTTTTATCCTTATATAAGTATTAAAGATCTATCCAATATATAGTCAATGTAGAATTAAACACATCACTGTACAAGTCCTTAAATACTTCTTCCATTTAAGCCTTGACATCCTTGTTAGGCTATGGGTCTAATGACTCGGGATTTCATTTAAAAGGTTGATCAGAAGATATTTATATAAGTATCCAAGATCTATCCAGTGTATAGCGAATGTCTGACTAAACACATGCCCGGACCTATCCAGGTTGGACTCGATGCAACAAGTTTACTTGACCCCTTGTTTCAATATCCTGGTCATGCCCACCAAAGTTTGGGATCTGATTTTTCAAATCCAACATGTGTTTCTACAAGTTTAAGCATTCCAAATTGTGTGCAATTCCAGCATCTATTTTGCAAATCTCTATCTAATCGAGACAAGAAGCAACAAGAGCTATCATTCTTTTAATTCTTTATATATATACACTTGGCTTATATGACCGTCTGGTTAAAATTTTGTGATCGTTAATGCTTCAAGCCCTAACATAGTAGGATTGGTAATAACTCAAGCATCTCGGGATCGGAAAACACAAGGTTAGGAATCACACAAGGAATTATCATCCATTTTGGTCTCTATTATTAGCGAGTTGCTGTAAATTTCTATATGATGGCTTCAGCCATTGTGCTGTAAACTTATTTTTTAGCACAGAAGAATGGAATGCATGATTGTTTTTGTAAATTAAGTTGGACCCCTTCACCTAAAACTTTTGGATATTCCTAGCCATGATTCATAAATTGTCTCTTGCGAAGTTTTGAAGTGAACTATTGGCAAATTGTTAAGCCAAGCAAGGGTGTCCTCTCTACAGAGGAAGGTCAGGGGTTTCAATCCCATCAATTTAGGATATGTTGGCATGCGATGGAAAAACTTGCAACATGATCACTATCCTTGAAAAAAAGATTGTAATAGAACAAGCTTTATGTGGAGGCTATTGGAGAACACGTGGCATCAATTCATTTGCCAAAGGAAACAAATACATGTTGTGGGAAATATGAGATAATATCCTACACAGAATTCATTATAGAATTTTTGGCTTGCAGTGTTTTATTTGGTAAAGAATGCTGGTGTTAAAAAGTAATGGTTACTGCATTTGCAGCTTTTATCCTAAGTATTTGTTTTTAGGAGTTGTTGATATTGAACTTGGCCAGGAGTTGTAGCTTGATGAGAGAACATCCCATCGCCATCGCCGTCACCATCACCATCACCATCATCATAATGATATTTGAAGATGAAGCTTCTTTAAGAATGCGACATCTCAGCCATGAGTTTCAATGCCTTTGCATGAAGTTGTGTTTCGCTTTTACATTGCAATCTAATCTACTGCTTTGTTTCTCAGCTGCCATTTTCTCATTCAAATTGCCAAAAAGAGGAATAAGTAGGCACAGGCCTTGTTTGTCATACAAATAACAGAGTAAACCTGAATACAATTCATTTACCTAATTTATTTCAGAAAAAAAATATATTTTTTTCGATAACAAAAAATAGGAGTTGCGGGGGGGTGTTCTGGTATAGCTACTTCCCCTAGGCATGACTATAGGGTCCAACTTCCATTGGAGAATATTCAATTCGAGGTCGAGTTTGGAGAATAGACGATCTTTTCCCCACCATATAGATGAACCCAATGGGTGAGCATATCACCCCGGCACCACCGCAGGCTAGTGAGCCAAATACCTCTTCCAAACCCTGCATCCAGGCCACCAAGATCAGATCTTTGGCACTAGAACAAATACAAGCTAGAGTGGATCGCAAAAAATTTCATTTAACTATTAATGTTGCAAGGAAAAAAAATCAGATGGTTGCAGCAGCTGTTGTTGGCTTCGTAAAATGTTACATATGTAGAAATTTTTGGATAATTTTACCCTTGGATCTAAATATTAGATATGCAGTAATATGAACAAGAATTTTGCTATGGTGCGCCAATAAATATTTTAATTTTTTTATTATTTATCTATTTTTAACAGTCGAATTAAGTATGATTATTCGGATTTCAATTAGTTGAAGTACCTATGTTGCGATAAATATTTTAAAAATTAAAATTATTTCATATCACAATTATATTGATTTTTTTTTTCAAAAAGTCGACCATTAAGATGGAGGAGCTATGGGTGGGGCGGTGGTGGCACGGAGAAGCCGTTGGTGCATGCTGAGCGGGAGGCCGTAGAAGTCGCTGGCGGGGGGGGGGGGGGGAGCACGGGCACATGAGGCAGGATTGAGGGAGGGGGGCAGGGTGGTGCGCGGCATGTGTAAAAGCTATAGGCATCTGGTGTTGGGCATAAAAGCCATGGGCATCTTGGAGAGGGGGGTGTGGCAGTGGTAGCTGTGGGCACATGCGAGGTAGGGTTGGGGGGAGGCACGATACCCACTGGCGCAATGTAGGGGAGGTGTGGGGCTTGGGGGGGTGGGGCAGTGTGTAGAAACCATCAGCGTCTTATGGTGGGAAGCGTAGACGCACGCAAGATAGGGGAGTGTGGTGGGAACTCCGAGCGAATGCAGGGCGGGGATGGGGGGAGGCCGACAGTGGAGGAGCCATAGGCACCGAAGGAGGGACGTGAGGGTGGAGGAGATACGGGTAGGTGGGGCAGGTGGGGCATGGAGGTGCCGCTAGTGGTGCCGAATGAGAAGATATGAAAAAGCCACAGGCAGAAAAAAAAATAATAATAATAATATATTTTTTTAAAAAAATAAAATATATAAAATAATAATATAGAATATCTTAAATATTTTTTATAATAAAATATTATAAAAAAATATCATAGCAAAATTTTATAAACAAATATATTTTGAAGATTTTAATATGTACAATATTAGATATCAACTATGCACGTGTTTACACATGCATATATACATACGTGCATGCATGCATGCTTACATTCATAAACGCAAGCATACATTCATAAACATACATACACACACATACACACGTGTGTGTTGTTTATATGTATATGCATATCAATATATGTATATGCATATGTATGTATGTATGTATATGTGCATACATAGAGGTGAGTAAATGTGTATTGCCCGTCTCATTTTTAAGCCAAGGAGCAAAATATATAGGATCTGTGTCGATATTTTTGCAAGACACTCAATAAGAAATCTACTAACCACAGTAAGAATAACTTGTTCGGGTGTGGAGGATTTATCAAACAGAATAAATACACCAGTGATTTGTAAGTGCATAATTATCTGGATTTAGAGTTGCCGTTTAAGTCCTTGTTTGCATGATTACTCAAAAAATTAATTTGCATGCATTTACTTTTCTTGGGAAATAGTTGAAGATTTTAAAATTATTTTTCATTGCATATCATTTGAGCCATGTTAGGATTTGACGCCTCGAGATTCAGCCCACATTGAGCCCATAGCGAGGTTCGTGGCGAAAAACGGAGTCCAACGAGACTAAGATCACCCGAAACGGAGCTCCGATGGAGGAGATACGAGCTTTTGAAGTTGGCACGATATTCGAGGCGGCGGAGGACCACCGGCGGGCGGCAGCGGCGCGGCCGCAGGCGGCGGCGCGCGGGACGCGCGACCCAGGCCCGCGGCCCAGGCGGGCGGGCGGTCCAAGTGGGTGCGAGGCCCAGCCTGGCGCGCGGCCCAGGCGCGCGCAGGCCCGCCCGCGGGAGCGGGCCGGTCTAGCCCAGCCGGCCCTGCTGGCCCTGTTGCCCTGATCCACCGTGGACCGGACGGTCCATGACTGGGCCTGTGGACCACGTGGGCGTTTCCCACGTGTTTCTCACGGTCCACGGCACTATTTCGTGGATCGGAGCGTGATTCGATGGCATGGGTGGCTCCCGGTCTTGATCCGACGGTCTGGGACGTGATTTGGGTTGATTAAGGAGTCCTAATCATGATCTAAGTCGTGATTAAGGTCTATAAAAGGTCCTGTGCGTGAAACAGAGAGGAGGTGGTTCGGATTTGCACCGTACGAAGCCCGTACGAACCCGAGAAGAGAGAGAGAGGCGAGAGTGCTGAGAGAGAAGGAGCAGGAGGCTCCTGGACAGCGGTCGCCAGGCACTTCAGGGGTTCAGGGGGGGTCTTCAAGAGAGAGAGAGCTTTTGTGAGGGGAACTTCTAGTGAGAGAGAATTGGGTGTACAAGGGTTGAGGGTGAGGTCTCCTCTTGTAAAATTTTTTTTTTCATAGTGAAGTTTGCATGCCCCGTGGAGGCGAGCCCTTTTGTAGCTGATCCACGTATTTTGATTGTTTTTTCTTTTGTTTTGTTTCTTCTTTCTTCCTGCTGCATCGCGTGGTACTGAAAAATCTTGAGAGGTGGTGTCCTGGTCAGACATACATCGAACAAGTGGTATCAGAGCAAGGCAGTACAAGGACGCAGATTGCAGTGGTGGTGAGTAAGACTGAAGATGGAGAAAACAGGAACAATCAAGATGGAGATCAACAAGTTCGATGGTAAGAGCAATTTCTCCTTGTAGCAGGCAAGGGTGAAGGACGTGCTCATCCAACAGGGGTTGATCGATGCTCTCTTGTGCGATGAGAAGCCGACCACCATGGAGGTGCGGGATTGGAAACGGCTACAGATGCAGGCGGTGAGTACCATCCGCATGTACCTAGCGGATAAGGTGGTGATCCATGTGCTGAGCGAAACTTCCTCGACGGTGCTATGGTCGAAGCTCGAGGAGTTGTACATGGCGAAGTCTCTCACTAACACTCTTTTCCTCTGGAGGCAGTTTTACCAACTGCGGATGACTGAGGGACAGAGCGTGCAGGAGCATTTGAGCCACTTCCAGAAGATCCTCACCGACCTTCTTAGCGTTGGCGAGAACATTGAGGAGAAGACCAGGGCACTGGTTTTGCTGGCGTCGCTTCCCCCTTCGTACGAGTCCTTGGTGATTGCTCTTCTAGTGGAGAAGAGCATTATCAAGATGGACGAGGTCACCGTGGCGATACTCCAGAACGAGGTTCTCAGGAGGGAGAACCCAGCTTCGAGTTCAGGTGGCGGTAGCTCAGCTTTGGTGGCTTCTGGAAGTGCAGGAGGCGGTAGACGGAGCGACAGGAGATCGCAACGAGGGTGGTCTAAGTCCAGGAGGGACTTGAGCAAAACCAGGTGTTACCGGTGTGAGGAGTTGGGGCATCTAGCCAGAGATTGCCCTCAACTGAAAAATCGGACGGTGGCTGCTGTAGCGACGGCCGGCAGCGATTTAGATGGAGATATCCTGGAGATATCTGACGGGGTATCTACTTCTTCCCAGTAGTGGATATTAGATTCTGCATGCCTCTATCATGTATGTTGCAGAGAGGAGCAGTTTGACTCCCTGGAGAACAGTGAGGGCACTGTATATCTGCCAGATGGATCGAGCTGTGCGATCAGAGGCATTGGGACGGTCAGCTGGAGGACACATGACGGTGAAGTGAGGAGATTGGGGGAGGTCCGATACATATCCGATTTCAGGCAGAATCTTATCTCACTTAGCAGACTGGATTCGAGAGGCTATAGGACAGTATCTGGTGGAGGAATCCTGAGGGTGCTACGCGGCGATAGGATTGTGCTGGAGGGGAAGAAGGGGAGTAGAATACATTATTACCTGGCAGGGAGCCCAGTGCGAGGTAGAGCTTCGGGAGCCAGGTGGAGCCCAGAGCGAGGTGGAGCTCCAGGAGGCGGATCGAGCACGAGACAGGAGACTCGGGAGGACGAGAGGCGACGTCGCAAGGTGAGATTCTTATTGCCGCAGGATGATGCCCCGAGCAGGTCTCAGGTCAGGAGGAGCACAGTATACGACGGAGATGGGATCGAGCAGCCTGGCTCGACTCCCATGTTTGCCCATCTATGATCAGCAGGCGATTGCCCCAGGGCATGGGAGCGAGGAGATCCAGAAGCTCTCGGAGTTTGGAGGAGGTCGAATATCGAGTCGAGGTGGAGATTGTTAGGATTTGACGCCTCGAGATTCAGCCCACATTGAGCCCACAGCGAGGTTCGCGACGAAAAACGAAGTCCAACGAGACCAAGATCACCCGAAACGGAGCTCGGATGGAGGAGATACGAACTTTTGAAGTCGGCACGACATTCGAGGCGGCGGAGGACCGCCAGCGACCGGCGGTGGGCGGCAGCAAAGCGCGGGACGCGCGACCCAGGCCGGCGGCCCCGGCGGGCGCGCGGCCCAGGCGCGCACAGGCCCGCGAGCGGGAGCTGGCCGGCCCAGCCCAGCCGGCCCTGCTGGCCCTGTTGCCCCAGTCCACCGTGGACCGGACGGTCCACGGCTGGGCCTGTGGACCGCGTGGGCGTTTCCCACACGTTTCTCGCGGTCCACGGCACTATTCCATGGGCCGGAGTGTGATCCGACGGCATGGGTGGCTCCCGATCTTGATCCGACGATCTGGGACGTGATTTGGGTTGATTAAGGAGTCCTAATCATGATCTAAGTCGTGATTAAGGTCTATAAAAGGCCCTGTGCATGAAACAGAGAGGAGGTGGTTTGGATTTGCGCCGTACGAAGCCCGTACGAACCCGAGAAGAGAGAGAGAGGCGAGAGTGCTGAGAGAGAAGGAGCAGGAGGCTCCTGGACAGGGGTTGCCAGGCACTTCAGGGGTTCAGAGGGGTCTTCAAGAGAGAGAGAACTTTTGTGAGGGAAACTTCTAGTGAGAGAGAATTGGGTGTACAAGGGTTGAGGGTGAGGTCTCCTCTTATAATTTTTTTTTCATAGTGAAGTTTGCATGCCCCGTGGAGGCGAGCCCTTTTGTGGCTGATCCACGTATTTTGATTATTTTTTTTTATATTTTGTTTCTTCTTTCTTCCTGCTACATCGCGTGGTACTGAAAAGATCTTGGGAGGTGGTGTCCTGATTAGACATACATCCAATAAGTCATGCTTTCAAGTTTATCCGAGTTATTTGGATAAGTGGAAATAAGCTTGAGATCAAAAAGGAGTAAGAAGGCGGCATAAAACTATCCAATCATTTTGTTTGTGGTGGTGTTATCCGGATTATTAGAATACTTGGTAATAAGTTGAGGGTCACCAAAGCAAGGATGGCCGGATAAGGCTGAATAAAGCTATTCAATCTCTTTGGTGGAAGAGTTACATTCAATATAAGGGAAGCATGAATTAAAGCTTCTCATTAGAACTATACTTTCACTCTTTTTCCAGCTTGATGAAATCTGCATAAAAATCTATTCAATTATTGATTTTACAAAAAATGAGTCTAGTCGTTTTTGATATGTATAATAATTTATGTTTAAAGATTCTTATATAATAAACTAAATATATGGATAATTTTCAAACAACTCAAGTAGGAAATAGATCAGGAGCCCATCGTCTTCCAAATAGGTGCCATGATGGCAATCTAAGCTTTATCATGGAAAAAAAAATGTCCTATAAAGAAATGATAATTATAGCTGATCCACCAATATCCAACTCAATCCGAATAGGTTGAATTGTGATCAACCCGATTAAAAATCGAGACAAGTATGGATTCTAAATAAAATATCCAAAATGAGTTCACATTGTATATGGATAATAATATATTTCATCTCGATGTAATATAATCTCAATCTAAATCTTTTCTTTGGAGGTTACAATGATTTTAGAATGTTTGTATGATGAATTTCTTATCCGATACATTCCGATCCGACTCGACACTTCTTGTCTATCTAACCTAATTTGATTTGCATCATCTACGTTATTTTAATACTATCCGACCCGACATGGTTATAAAATGGGTCGATATAAAATTTTTAACTATAGACTGGTTATGGATACAGACCGATCCAATATATACCAGATTTATTACCGTCCCTAATCCCACCAAAAATGGAAAAGAAAGGTTGAAGAAATCTCAATACGTTGAAATGATTTCCTAACTCAAAAAGGTTAGCAGCGAGCTTTTTTTAATCTCATTTTATTCTTTGTGCGAGTGGAAAAGGATGCGTTTGGGGCCTTGTCAAAAGCTGCGACGACCAGCAAACCGCAGCCATCCTCCCATTCGCCGTCCTCCAAGTTTGTCCCCCACACTGCGAACCGGCCGGCGAAGTCACGCGCGTACGTAGACTTTATGAAAAAGGGCTTAAAGGGCATCATATCCCCTTTTCTCATCATCAAATCGCTCCAACCAACCTACTTGTTGAGCTTTTTGAGCATCCTTCTCATGCCTTGTTTGTTCCCTTCCTTGGGGTCCAGCTAGGCTTGCAAATCGTTGGGTGGATGCATGTGGCTTGACCCAGATTGGACATGATTAGCTCATTGGTTGAGTCTTATTACAGTCAATCTCCTATCGTCTATCATCGGTGAAGAATATCTGTAAAATAAAATTTTCACAGATCGAAATTGTATCCGATAAAGATCCTCCGTTGCTTAAATCAGTGAGGAGTGGTGAACAACAGATAAGAATATTTGAAATGGTAGAATCTCAGTCCAAAATTATCTTATCAATACTGTTTAATTAGCTCCCTTTTATAGATGATTAGGATGTAACCGTCGAGTATGTGATCCCATTTTTTATGGTACTAAATTATCAGACCATAATCATAGAGTTAATGGACTATTTATACCCACTAATGACCGTGACACGTAGTCGATAACCGTTTATAACGGTTTGATGTGTAGTTTCTGCATATTTCGACTTTATGTGATCGTAAGAAGATAAGCCGACTATATGTCAGTAATAGTAGTAGATTGGTAGTTGTAGAGATCCGAATGAGCATCAGACGGTAATTCTGATATGTCGATATTCATCAGTTGGATATTAACTGCATTGTCGTGGTTGTCCGTTGTTGGTTGATAATAGCCGACTGTCGGTTGGTCAACTGATTGTTAGTCGGAGTATTGTGTTCATAAATTCGATGTAGAGTCAGAGTTGGAGGTCGATTGAATTATTCTAACCAATCTAATTGGCATATCCCTTGCCAATAGATGGCATTCATAAATCCTCGGTGGTTCTTTGCCTCTTTTTTTTTATCAAAAAAAAAAAGAGCATATACAAATTGAGCCGGATAGATGCAAAAAAAAATAAAAATAAAAATGATGAAACGAAGAAAAAGAGCCAAAACAATTTGGCAAATTTTTATTTCTACCTATAATAATGCAAATGCTCAGAATTACGGCTTCATTCGTGAGACCTCAACTTCATTTTCTATACTTTCCAAGCTACTAATCAAGAATACATGACTTCCATCGATTAACGTCTGCATCGACATGTCTAATGCTTTATGCTTATTTTATTTTGTTGATTCCTGCAATTGAATCTTCCCCCATACTATGAATTCTTTATCCTTGTTGAGAACATACTCACAAATGGTTGATCAAACATGAGTTTTATTTGTGCCCCATCGAATGCATGGACTGCTGCAAGTTGGCTACAATATAATTTGACCTAAGAGATCGGTCGATTGGGCTCATGGGTATCAAGGGTCGAGACCCTTGGACCGTGTGGCTGATAAATGATAGCATATGTGGAGAATAATATGCAATATCAAGAGATGCTCATGTATACTCATCATTCTTTACAATATGGTGGAGAGTAAGGTTGCTATTTTCGTAAAGTTATTTTCAAAAGCTAGGATGGGAGAAACTTATAAGGAAGCCAGCCTAAAATCTGGATGAGGGCAGGAATGGCTCCAGGTGTTGATATCCAACATCTAGTGCATATACCAACTAAAATAGTTGGAACCTTTGTCACTTATACCAAGCTTCTAGGGCCAAAATGGCATGAGAGGATTGGCAGTAATCACCAAGGTTTGATGCAACTTACAAGAAGTTGGTGTAGGCTGCATGGACCCATGGAAATGATGGGCGCTTGCGTGACAACCCATAGCACATTCCCTTCAGAAAGTGAGTGATCACCTTTCCAAAGAAAAGGACCATATTCCTAAATAAAGTTCTGCAGTCTGCTTTAAGTTCACTATAGATTTGACTGTTGTTACTTAAGCTAAGTTAACAAGTTAACATAGACAACAGACATAGTCCCTAGATCTCGATGTACCAAGGGTAATACACACGCATTTCATGTGGCTATTATCGAATATTTTATATGTAGAATAAATTAATTTAAAAAGGTTGTAATAGCTAGAATTTAAACAAGCTTAAGATTTGCCGACTCGAGTAGAATTAGGGTTTTGTTTTATAAAAGTTTATCATAACTTAAACATCTAAGTAAGAAATCTAATTTGGATCATTATATAAATTGAAAGTTCGAAAAATTAGCTGCTTTTATATAGTATCAGGATGCAACGAATCAGGATGTTAGGATATGAACCTAATCAAGCATAATTTATGGACACAAGCATCTATGTCAGCCTAATCTTTGAAGCCTTAACTCTAGCACCATATGGATGTTGTTTAAGCCTTAGTTATAATTAGCTGTGAAAATAATCATCTTTCTAGTGTTCAAAGTGTTAAACCAAGCCTAACCAATACAATTCAACAATGCTCTGGTGCTACCTGTATGGCAATTTTGGCTCAATTAGTCCCAACTCAAAAATAAAATAGATGTAAGATATTGTAATGGTGCATGAATGCATCATGTAATGTTCCATCGGATCATCAACACGAAAAATTATTAGTTGGATTAAATCCATCAGCTCAGTAACGGATCTGTTCAATGTTGAACTAACATATATAAATCTTGAGAAAAAAAAAAAAAACAGAGACAGACGTATGCATGTGTGGTGCTTTGTGGTTGAATTGATTGGCTGAGTTGATGGATCTTGTTGGATCAATAATTTATCCACCAGCAATCTTCTTTGCTTTGGCCAGGGACCCCCCGATGTGGAAGAACATGGCTTAGGTCAATTCAATCTTGATGGATGCAGATGGGCACCACGTGGGTGTGAAGTCAAATCCAAAGATTTTCGTGAATTGTACATCATTTCTGTTGTAATTAAATAATAATTTATGCATGAAATTTGGAAAGATGGGTGACCAGACAGCTTATATTTAGATGGACATCTATTTTTTTAAAAAAATTATATAAAATATCTATTATATTTTTAATAGATATAAAATTATATATTTTTATTTATAAATTTTATATAAATATAAATATTATATTTATATTAATATAAATATAACATTAATATATTATAATATGATATTAGATCATAATAATTTATTGTATTAATATAATACTAATATATTAATATTATATTAATATAATATGACTATTTTAATATAATAAATTTATTAATATAGATATAAATATTATATTATATTAATATAAATATTATTTTAATTTTAATAAAAATATTATATTAATATAAATATTAAAATATAATAAATATTAATATTATATTTATATAAATATTAAAATAATATTATATTATTATTTAATTTTTTATTCTGACCATCTATTGATATTTTATTAAATTTTAATTATGGATCTTAAAAAAATATTTAAAAAAAAAAATAACATCACTTTTCATGTCACAGGAAGTGCTAAAACTCACCTCCCTCCATGAATTTTTATTTTTTATGAAATATAAAAAATAAAATTTTATAAAAAATATTATATTATTTTATTTTTTTAAAATTTTAATTAAATAATTTTTTTTATTTTTTAAAAAATATCTCTTTCCTTTCTGATTTTTCATCAACCAAACGAGTCCATAATTTATCTACAGATATCATGGCCATATCGTTATAGATTTGCTATAATATATGGAGCTGTCGCAGAGTTCTGTGTAACTTGATTGATTTGATACATTATCTATGCGGTGGTGCGTGTATGATTTGAGTAGTCCGATCAACTTAAGAATTGGAGAAGATTTCTCGCATCAAGAAATCCTTTGTGGGACCACAAATATATTTGGTATCCATCAAGAGATTCCTCAAGAATATTTTTGATGAGATTGATGGTATTTTTTGCACGACACTCACTCCGCGGATTTCATTGTTTATTTGATGCGTAAGATTAGGACTGAAACCCCGATCAATTACGGTTGAGATATTGCTATCAATATCATTAGTTTTTTCTTTTTTAATAATTAAATATATTAAATAAATATTGAGATTAATATTCATATTTATTTTAAAATATATATATATATATATTAAATATTAAATACATCCATATTTATTATAAATAAAAATAGCTACAAGTTGGATATTTATTATATCAATATTTTTTCTATTTATATATTAAAATAAATCAGACATTATTTGATATTTTTTTATTAGGATTATACATGCTATATAATGAAATACTAAATTCTATTGGAAACTAACATTTTGAGGAAGAAATACATGTCTTGGAAGTATTTTATTGAAATCATTATTTTTTACGGTTTCTAAAATTAATTTTGATGGATGTGCCAGAAGAGGCAGCGGACAATATGAAACAAGCTTAATAATAAAAACTACATGGCTTTTTTGGTGCTACAAAGCACCCAACTTTCTTTAATGTTAAAGAAAATATATATAAAAAAATTATTGAAATTATGATCAATTTTCTTTTGTCCAACTGTTAATCAATTACCAAAGCTAAGTATCCATCTTAATGTTTTCAAAAAATATGCAGCTATTTAGAGAAATCAAATGCCGACATGCCAACCATTCTTTGAATTGATGAACGAGGAAATTAGCGGATAAAGAAATTAGTGAGTGACGGAATTCTTGAAAAAGAACTGAGATTTGCAACTTGGGAGCAGCAATCATATGATAGCATAAAAACAATAGAAAATTTTAACAATGGTCATGTACTGAAAAGATGATGCAAAAGAGATTTTAGTTTTTTGGGGTATTAAAAACTTTTAGTGTTTTAGGGTATTGCGGTCAATCTCCTCGTCGCCTGATCGTCGGGAGCGAGCGCCTGCAAAAGAAGTCTGCACTGATCGGAGGTGGCTCCGACGGGGATCCTCCGACGGTCAAGTCAGAGAGGAGACTAGGCAATAGTAGAAAAGAATCAAGGAGCTCAGTGAGAGAGAGTGTGAGAGAGCTAGAGAGGAAGAATTCAGGGGTTTCGAAAGGAACCTCTTTCAGCACTGTTGTCTTCCCCGTTTTATAGTAGAGCACGGTATGATGCCGTCATTTATGGCGCAGACAATGAGAGAGTTGTCAAATCACCGGAGACTGTCAGAGTCACCGTGGGGCTGTCACGTCGCCGTGGAGCTGTCAAATCACTAGGGTTGACCTATACTTCAGGTGGGACAATGTCCCAAGACGGCTATTCCGCACGTCTTTGTCAGGGTGGCGGCCCATAGCAGTTGTACGGCATTCAGAGGAACCGACCGACTGTACGCCGGCATTTGATTGAGGAATATCGGGTGAAAGCCCGGGGACCCTCCGACGGATAGTCGGGGGCATTGCGGGAGTCGGATATCGGGTTTCACAGTTCGGCCAGTCGGGAATGGAGAGGGTCTGCCCGACCGATATATATTCGGTCGGATGATGTCGGCAGTCGTCGGTCAGTGCGGTCGGTAGAGTCGAGTGCCGGTCAGACGGGCCCGATGGTGAGTCGGCGTGAGAGGGACCGGTCGGCATATCCCAACATAGGGTATCAAAGAAAACTAGGGAGAAAGATAGGGATGGGAAATGAGACCCTTCTAATCTTCTTTATTTAGGTGGGTTTTTCATGTTTTGGGTTTTGGAAAAAATATCTTAGCACCCAGCTTTGACATGAGTTGGAGTATTAGAGGTTAACCTTTTCTAAATCCAGGTGGATTAGAATAGAGAGTCCTCACAGTTTAAGATTTTAAAAAGATGGGAAAAATTGGATTGCTCAACTGGTGGGTTGTTGCATGATGAGTGAATTACTCAATTTTCTTCTACCATCAGAATTCTAGGAAAGCGAAAGGTCTATTCTATGATGCAAAGATCAGCTTAAGCTTTGCCATTGACCCAAAAAGTCATATTATTTGTAGGCACTCAAGGATGTCGTATGCGTTCCGTTCGACAAAATTGCTGAGAAGATATTTGGAGATACATGCTCGGCTGACTTGGTATGTGGTATTTCAGAATGCTGTGCGGCATGATGATATTATGTATGGTTAGATATCGCTCATTTTAAAATGGACGGCTGCATGTATTTATGTTAAAAGAAATTAAAATAAAAAAAATATAAATTTCAAAAATATTTAGATAATTTGGATAGCTATTCATTTTATAATAAACCAAATCTAATCATATATAATATTTTATAATATTTTTTAAATATTATGGAGAATTCCGTTCCCCGCCGGCCATCGAGCGTATCAAAATGATACCATCAAGCGTAAAGTCAGGTTCATCTACCAGGACCCCTCGGCGTTTAGGTATTCAGGGCACTCAGAGCACTGGATTTGTGCGGCACCAAGGATCGGCGTGATACATGGGATACCATCTTGTCACGGCCATACGTACCACGGAACCAACCACTGATTACCACAGAAGACTGACATTCTGAATGAGAAACAAAGTGGGTCAAATAAAACTTTTCCTATCTGGATTGAGCTGCATGCTTTTTTATTATTTTTCAAAAAAAGATGAGAGAGATCCTAATCTTTCATCAGAGAAAAATAGGATAGTTTTCTCTTGACAATTTAGGAATGGATTGTCATTTTATTTTTTTTATTTATTAATTTTTTATCTTGAAATCTGCTCTTTATTAGCAACTATGGCATTGGAGAGAGAGGAGAGGAGGCAGCGAAGATGGTGGTGGAGGCATATGGTTAGGAGGGAGAAAGGGCGTTGCAAGCAACATAAATAAATTCATATTTATTGAGCATATGAGAGGAAGAGAAGAAGGCGGTGATGGCAGGAGAATCGGTAGAGGGGTTCGTCAGAGCCAGTTTCGATTCGACCTAGTGGCCCATCGACGTCTTGAGCGGCTGAGAGCCTTGATCCAAGACCAAGTGCAGTTCGCAATCCGTAGAAATCGCTTCAATCGAAAGTCGCACAATCGTCAATAAAGACATTGCTCAACGACTCCTTAAAGGTTTGAGGATGGAAGAAGATTGATCACCGGACTGGAGACGAGATATAAAAGCAGAAGAGGTCAAGTGGAAGGTAGCCAACTGCAAGACATAAAGGCCCTTCAGCAGGCGAAGTCTCGAAAGGGATTTTGGGACCGCATACTGACTTTTTTGAATTTGAATAGAAGAGACCGTCGGAGCCAAGAATAGGAGTTTGTTTTGGCCGACGAAAGGTTCAGACTAATGGCCAGATCAACGATGATGGCGGAGCTGATCCCATCATAGGCGAGGCAGTAAATTAAAATCAATACAAAAATGATGTAGGCAAGGAAGATAAGTGTGGCCATTACGGCATGGTGATTGTAATTGGTGGTGGCTGTAGTGGTGCGAAAGTAAAGTGGCAGTAGGATCTGACGATTTTGCTATCTGTGATGATAGATACGATGTATAGCTCCTGAGAAGATCCTCACCTACCTTCTCCTCGCTCCCTCCTCTGCTATCTCCATTCTTTTCTTCGCTCCATCTCCAGGGCCATTGCCGCTACCATCCATTGTAGGGCATCGAGGCTAAAGGGGGAGAAGTAGCTTCCACCATTGCCCATTATAGAGCGACAGAGCTAAGTGGAAAGAGATGATTTTTAAAACAATTCGAAAATTTTATCGCATCTGCCATCATTTTTAATTCCAAAATATCCATGAAGTTCAAAAAAATCATCACACCAGCCACGCGCTAAACCTGCTCGAATCGGTTACTAGTAGGGAAACAAAGGCCATCCATATGAGATCAGATGACCAGAAATTCATAGAGATGAAAAGAACTAAAAGGTCCTTTGGAGTAACAAAGAAAAACCTCTTAGATTTATTTCTTAGGAACCTCTATTTTAGCGCCCGCAGCATCAAGTATTGTATCGCTAGTTGCTCAGAAAACCACGTGGTATGCGGTGGATGTTCTCAAAGCTTCGAAGTTATCCATTGAAGGAGACTCAGCAGTAGTCATAAATAATTGTGACGAGCTTAATCTCCTCAGTTACTAGTTCCTAGAATTTTGGGATATCACTTGACTAGTTTTGGAGAAAAATCAACAAGGTTTGGGAGCTACCAATTTTGTCATGCAAGATATGATGGATTTGTCATCTTGCTTAGTCCAAGGAGCTGTGCAACTTTGTATTTCAGTATTGGTTGATTGACATGGTTCTATTTTACTATTTTTGAAATGAGGTAATTAGCGTTGAGCACAGGTTCAATTTAACCGGGTTGAGAGAAAAATTTCATCCGACTGAACCTAATTAGGTTGAAAAAAATTCAACCAACTGCCAACCATTTATTATGTATAAATCGTTTGAAACCGAAATAAACGGTTTGTAGCGAATTTAGATGGATTGTGTCGGTCCGAGTTTCAATATTGACTCAATGTTGATTTTAGGTCCAATATTGACCTACTTAAGCTTATTTACTTTTTTTTTATCAATTTAATATAAAAAAAAATTAAATCTTATAAGTTATAAATTTTGGATTTATTTTTGAACATATAAAAAATAAAACAGAAAAAGAGAAGATTTACTTATACGAAAGTAACTACATCTGAAGATTTTTACTTCAGAATTATCTCAAATTGAAGTCTAAATGATGCCGTCTCGAAATAAAAATGAGTTTATGAAGTACTACATCAGTCGAATTTAATTTCATACAGGTTAAAAGTGTAGGAACCAAACCGACCGTAAATAATCGATTTTTTTACAAACCCCAATCCGATTCCATCCGATTTATGTCTTTTAATTGACTGAAACCGATGTTTATTAGGTCTGATTGGGTGGGTTTCTTTAGATTTCTGTTATTTGCTCAGCCCTAAAGGTAATGGACACCCAATTCCTTGGTTAACCATCATTTGATATTTAGTCTTTTTTGCCTTGAAAGTTTAATTCCCATCCCATATTTCTTAGGCTATACAACTAACTTCATGCACATAGATATAATATGCACATGGACAGTACAATTATGTGTACAAATGAATGTATCTGTATATTACTTTCATACAGTGGTAGAAGTAGTGGATAGGAATGGCAATGGATAGAATACTCATAAAATTTGCTCTACCCGTTTCCAAATCCCTTTAAAATCTTACTATTTGAAACCAAATTTGATTAAAACATTATTCAAAAATCCCAAACCTATCCCATTAAGAAGTGGTAAATCCATTGCGTATCTGAACCTACTTAGTTAACCCTTAGTTAGGTGGAGTTATTAGGATATCCAAATCCATCTGAAGTACCCGAAGGTCCAATCCCAAATCTATCTCAAACCTAAACAAGTTTCAATTTTAAATTCAAAATCCTTCCCAATCTTATAGAGTATTGCTAAATGGATACTGTTGCCGTCGAAGAGTCGAGTTGGCTCAGACCGCTGAGCTAGAGTCAAAAAAGAGAGAGAGAAAACAAATGATGGCCACGAGACACTAGTTGAGATCTCTAAGTTTGATGTTGGTGCTAAATCTTTAGTCGATCCATTTGGATTGGATCCTTCAACCATCAAAAATAGAAAAGTCCTCACACTAGGGGGTTTCTCCAATGGTAGATCATCTGATGCCTAAGTAAGCCTCTTATAGAAGTAAACTGAAGAAGTTTGAGCTTTTAGAAAAAGAGTTTAGTAGTGAAGTCGAGTATGAAATACGGTAGATTGGAGAGTAGAAGTTCAGAGGGTGCCAGATGAAGAATCGAGTTTAGAGATGGAGTCAAAGAAATTTAGAGCTCTATGGAAGAGATAAATTTCAGTTCATATATAATTAGTCTCAGTGAGAAAGCATGTGGAGTAAGTATTTTTTCCATCTTATCTAGAAGGCCTTGGGGAGTAGAGTTTTATAGACAAGGATGGGTACCTATCATCTGAGAGAATGCGCATCATTTGTTGAAGAACAATGGCCGTGAGGGTATGCTTTGGCTATTAAAGAGTAACAACTCATATATTCTGGAGTTTGTTGATCGAGATTACAGATCTCACTAAGTAGAGCAGTAAAATAGCTGGCTGCTTATTATCTAGCGAATAGAAAACTATAGATCTCCTCCAGCACGATTGGAAAAGATCAGGTGATAAAGGTAGGACAGTTTTTCCATCACTTTCTATCGAGGACATGTGTCAGGTTGTTGTTAGGTTGCCAACGTCATGATGGATAGTCTATCTTAGGATGTATCAGTTGCCCCCTACTTTCAAGATCGAGGTATTTTTTTGGCTTAGATGAAGAAAATAGAAAGTACTCCTGCATTTGTTATGGTGATGGTGATTAGGGTTGATGTTGAAGCTCTGGATTGACTCTTTAATGCTAATGCCGGCAAGAGTCTTCGAGATGCGGCCATGCCGAGGCATGCCTTGATTGGCATGCCAGGTAAAGTAGGGAGCTCTGACGTCATATGCCATCATAACTATTCCTTTGGAGGCCACAACTTGAGTAGACGAATGGATGCAAGCATTTATAGGGGATATGCGCTCACCTCTTTTTCTAGAGAGGGCATTATAGTGCATGTATTTTTCAACATGGTGATTGGACAACTCAATGGTGTCGATCCAGATGGTGTTTCAATATCCAACAGAGTAATGATATGCGTAGGCCGATCATACCATCCATCCAATTTGTTATCATCATCGAGTTGTGTTATAAATTACACAGGAGAGATGGATGCTGCCCACCTTACCTTCTGTTTGTAGTGTTAGAGAGAGGTGTTGGGGTAGCCATATCTGTTGTCTTTTTTTTTTCTAGAATTTTTGATGGGTCTATCTCTTCTCCCATTCTTTTTTTTTCAATTTCTTTCTCTGTTTTGCATTCATCTCTATGGCTTCTCCTTTAGAAAAATCAGTGGAATGGGGATCCATTGATCCGAGGTCACCTTCTTAGGCTTTCGAGGGTTTTGCTACAGAAGTGCTTAGGAATCATAAACTCCAGACATGATTAAGTCGATCTTGGAAGATGATGATCTTACATGGATTCAAAAGGAGTATGAAATTTTGGAATGCATAGTCCTTAAAGTTCCCAACCGCTCTGGTACTATGGTTACTTCCTCCCTAAGGAACAAGATAGTCCTATATGAGGAGGACTTATAGGTCGGTCTTAGGCTCCCAATTTTCAAGATCTTTGTCGAACTACTAGGGTAATATCGACTTTGTCCTACCCAACTCGTCTCTAATGTCTTTAAGGTCACTGCTATCGAGCGCCATATTTCGGAAGCTACTGTCGAAGGTGTGGAGGCCTACAAGTGGAGCAAGGTATTCTATAAAAACTTGCTGATATCATGTCAGGAGGTCTTTTTCACTGACTTCGACTAGTGCGAGAGGTAGATAGGGGTATAATTTTTAAAGATTGATCTCAGTCTTGTGTCAGCATTGGCTTTATCTTCCTCAAGCAGTGATGCAGAAGGAAATGGAAATGCAGAGGGTGATGTTGAGTCGTGCCCCTAATAAATTTTTCTTCTTCTTTTTGTAACTTAGCTGATAAAACTTTGTAATCCAAGAGAAGCTATCAAAAATGAATAAATTTTTTTGGAGCTTCAATTTCTTTCTTCTCTTCCTTTGTATGCTTGACCTAATACTGTGATTTCTTTGCTTGGATAGAGATGAAGTTCACCATAGAGGAGTTGTTGGATGGTTTGCTAAAGGTGAAGAGGAGGAAGACCAGTAGCACTAGACCGAGCCGAGGGATGGAGGGACAGGATTAGCTGCTCTAGGCGTTCCTGACAAGATCCTTCGGATCGGGCCTTCTTCAGGAATAGCCAGGGGTATGCTTTAAGTTGGAATAGAGACCAGTGTCCAACCAGTCTATCGTCGTTGGGAAGTCGAGCTAGCTTAGGCCGTTGGGTTGAAGTCAAGAGAGAGAACAAATGATGGCCACAAGAAATCGGTCAAGATCTTCGAGTTGGATGCTGGTTACGAATTTTTGGTCGATCCCTTTGGACTGGATCGATCCTACAACCATCAAACATATGAAAGTCCTCACACTGAGAGGGTTCTCTGATAGTGGATTCTTTGATGTCTAAGTCAGTCTTCTGTAGAAGCAAATAGAAGAGGTCGGAGCTTTTAGAGAGAGTTCAGTAGTGAAGTCGAGTATGAAGTATGGTAAATTGAAAAGTGGAAGGTCAGAGGGTGCCATGTGGAGGATCAAGTTCAAAGATGGAGTCAGAGGAATTTAGAGCTCTATAGAGGAGATAAATTTTAGTTCATATGGAATCAATTTCTGGAAGAAGGTATGTGGAGCAAGTTGTGGGAATTTCAGTGCAGGGGTAAAATAATAATTTTAAAATTTTTTCAAAATTATAATTTTACAGAAAAAATTATTAATTAATCTAATTAATTAACATGTATTAACCCTATACAAGGATCTAAATATGATATATATAGCATGCATTTAAATTTAAAATTTTGAATTCTACAATAAATATTTTACTGTTATGTGTTCAGAATAAATTACCTTCGTGCAGGTAATCGATCGCTGCAGTCTGATCATCGTCAGAAAGGTTTGATCATTGTAATACAGCCACACAATATGTCTGACCTCTGCGGATCATCCACACGAAGCTCCCGATCTGATCGGCTCCTCACGAATGCTAGATTGTTGCAGAACCCTTTCGACGGCTGATGCTGATCGAACTCCTTCGATCGGTGTCTGTCGATTCTTTCGATACTCCATATCATCAACAGAGATAGTAGAGAGATTGATGAAGCTCTCCCTGAAGTTTGATGGACTCACGACACTCGTAGCTCACCATCTCACTTCTCGAACCCTAGACAGAAATCCTAGGGTACTCTCAGAAAAACCCTGTGCCCTTTCTGTTTCCTTCTTTTCTTTTCTTTTCTCATGCAGAAGGCCTTTCTCATGCCACCCTTTCTCTCGTAGATCAGATATGCACACGCCCCACCTTCTCTCTCATTTTAAAATGGTACAAGACTGCATCTTTTCAGCATTTTCACCGCGTGAGAGGATAAAGCTAGGTGGTTACTCACTTGAATTCAAATCGAATTTGAATTCAAATGCCAACCAATCTATCCTTATCCACTCAAGACGTGAGAAGAGAAGGGGCATGGGTTCTTTGTGCGTGGAGAATTTACGTGAGAAACTTTTTCTCGTATAGAGAATGGGGTGCATAAAAGGATAAGGTGGCGCATAGATTAGTTGCCCATTGAAATTCAAACATTATTTGAATTTGAATGGCCAACCAACCTCATCATTATCCACACAAGTGGCGCACAAGTGAGGGTGTGGGAAGGCTTTTGCATGGGAGAAAATTCATGAGAACTCATTTCTCATGAATTCAAATAGGCACAGGTGGGTGAGGTGGTGCAGGGAGATAAGTCAAGGTGGTTTCAAATATTAAATCAACCTAATTGAACCAACCTTATTAAAATAGATTAGGAACAATTAGATTAAGTTAAACCCAACACAATTAGGCTTAATTAGGCTCAATAAAATCTTAATCAAATCAGAAATTGACTAAGCCCAACCCCTGATCAAATCAAGGACCAAACCACCTCGGCGATTAGGTCAACTCTTAACCTAATCGGGTAAAACCCAACTGAATCCAATTCAATTGAACTTGATCCAAAAATAATTACTCAATCAAATTAAGTTAATTAGTGATCAAATCACTAATTAAATCTCTCATAAATACTGAGTCCAAATTCGATGGACAATCGGACATCAAAGTCCATCAATATGAAACCTTGATCGAAGAGTCCCAAATCAGTGGGACTCTTGACCCCGGTACCCAAAATGTGTGAAACTCATGATCAAAAAATCCTGATTCTTGATCACAGAATCTCAGACACGTAGGACTCAGAGTCCCCGAGCATTAAGACTCTTGGTCGAAGAGTCCCAGTCCAGTGGGACTCTTCACCAGCCATCAGATCAGATAGGAACCTCTAATGTGTGTGACCCCGCAGGTTCGAATCTAAGTCGGTAGCACAGAAACCAATTCTTGTACTAATCGAAGTGACTATCTAGCAATGTTATCCGATGATCGGATAGATCGAATAGTCCCAATCGTAACATTCAGAACCTACGCGAATATGATTACTGTATAATTCATCCCTTTTGACCTTTGAGTATAGGACGACTCAGGGTTAAACTGTCAACCCTGATCAGATCATCCGAATCGTGCTCAACTCAATCAGTCCTGTGACTCCTCACTAGGATTATCCTGATCAAAGTTTTGCTAAATTGAAACACGACTGTACACAGCTCCTGAACTGGAGTGGTCAATTCCATCTTGACACACACACCGACAAGTCAAGTACTTGACTACACCCAGCAGCCTTCCGTCACTGAATTAGAAATTCAGATAGTCCAGTGCCTAAGTGCAGTGAGTTGCTTGCAAGTCACCATGGTGGTCTCAGGTCGGAGGGACAGTTATACCCATATCCCATCGGAGCAAATCTTGACAACAAAAAAAGCTCCAGAGTCGGTCATGTTCAGTGCAAATGTACCCTTATATCTCACCTGTATGCCATACCAGTGTCTCCACACTCCTTGGTGAAGAGGATAACCAACCCATATGGCACACAACGACCTATGCTTGATAAACGTTGTTGTCCTTGGTAACAACGTATCATTTGATCGCGAACAGGTTTAAGGACTAAACGACAAATCTTCCTTTGTCGAGTCTAAATAGTCCTAAAGACTTCACCACAACACAGGAGTTCATTAGAAGATGAAACAATTTGTGATGAAAAATGTCAAAATAATTTTTATTTATTTATAATTCATATACTAATACAAGAAAGAGCACAACCGTCAACAGGCTAACGATTGGCTTTGGGACACTATTTCCAACAATCTCCCACTTGGCCTAAAGCCAATCGATACTGTATCTAATACCCATCTTCGACTTGAAGTCGTCGAACTCCTTCACCGCAATGGTTTTAGTAAATGGGTCGGCCAGGTTCTCCTTTCCGTCGATCTTCTGAAGGTCGACGTCATCTCGATCCACGATTTTTCGGATGAGATGGTAGCGGCGCAGAATATGCTTCATCCGCTGGTGTGCCTTCGGTTCCTTCGCCTGAGCAATGGCTCCAGAGCTGTCACAATAGAGCAAAACTGGACCAACAAGGGAGGGTGCTACTCCGAGCTCGGTGATGAATTTCTTTAGCCACACCGCTTCTTTGGCAGCATCTGATGCAGCGACATATTTTACTTCGCAAACTGAATCAGCCACAGTGTGCTGCTTGGAACTCTTCCAGCAGATAGCCCCACCATTAAGGGTAAAAAAAATCTCGATGCACTCTTACTGTCATCGTGATCAGACTGAAAACTGAAGTCTGTAAACTCCATAAATTTTAAATCCGATTCACCATAAACAAGCCACTAGTCCTTAGTATTTCTTAAATACTTCAGGATAGTTTTAACAACCTTCCAGTGATTCTCTCCTAAATCAGATTGGTATCTACTCACTACCCCTAGTGAGTATGCCACATCAGATCGTGTACATGTCATGTCGTACATGATAGATCCCACTACCGAAGTATATAAAATTCTACCCATATACTCTCTCTCTTGAGGTGTTGTCGGACAATCCCTCTTCGAGAGAGAAATTTTATGGTCTATCGATAGATAGCCTTTCTTGAAATTCTCCATGCTGAACCTCTTCAGCATAGTATCAATGTACGTGGACTGAGATAAGCAAGCAACCTTTTAAATCTATCCCTATAGATCCTCATCCCTAGGATATAGGAAGCTTCTCCCATATCCTTCATGGAGAACTGTGACGACAGCCAAATCTTTATTCTCTGTAATGCAGGGACATCATTTTCGATTAAGAGAATATCATCCACATACAATACAAGAAATACCACTACTGGACCATTAGCCCACTTATAAGTGCAGGGCTCCTCTCCGTTCTTAACGAAGCCATACGTCTTGATCGTCCTATCAAAACGTATGTTCTAACTCCGGGATGCTTGCTTAAGTCCATAAATGGACCTCTGCAGCCTGCTCACCTTAGACTCATCTATGGATGTGAACCCTTCAGGTTGTATCATATACACCTCTTTGTCCAGCTCTCCATTTAGGAAAGCTGTCTTCACATCCATCCGTCAGATTTCATAGTCCAGATGGGCAGCTATCGCAAGCATAATCTGAATGAATTTGAGCATTGCCACAGGAGAAAATATCTCGTTATAGTCTATACCATAATGTTGACAATATCCTTTGGCAACCAGACAGGCTTTATAGGTCTTCACCTTTCCGTCTGCGCCCCTCTGCCTCTTGAAGACCCACTTACACCCTATGAGTTTTACTCCTTCGGGTGGGTCAACCAATGTCCACACATCGTTGACCTTCATGGACTCCATTTCGAATTTCATGACCTCTAGCCATTTCTCAGAGTCAAGTCTCTGCATTGCATCCATGTAGGTGATCGGATCCTCATCGTTTTCATCAAGTTCGACAGGATCACCGTTTCGGACCAAGAAACCATAGTATCTGTCCGATTGACGTGGTACTCTACCAGACCGTCTTAAAGGTGCAGGAACAATGGACTCCGAATCTGATCTAACCAAATCCGATTCAGGTTCAACAACTTGTGTCGATTTTTCCACCTGTCGAACTTCCTGAAGTTCGACCTTAGAGGCAACAGTCCCTTCACCAAGAAACTTCTTTTCCAAAAAGATTGCCTTAAGGCTGACAAACATCTTATGCTCATCAG
The DNA here is from genome assembly GCF_000442705.2 of Elaeis guineensis. Classification (NCBI taxonomy): domain Eukaryota; kingdom Viridiplantae; phylum Streptophyta; class Magnoliopsida; order Arecales; family Arecaceae; genus Elaeis; species Elaeis guineensis. The sequence continues at coordinate 9,969,309 of NC_025999.2, read as the reverse complement.
CTAGGTAGAAATAATATCCTTTGATCTCTTTTGGGTACCCTATGAAATAACACTTGTCAGACCTAGGTCCAAGCTTGTCCGTAATTAAACGTTTAACATAAGCCGGACACCCCCAAACCCTAAGGTGTGAGAGTACTGGCTTATGTCATGTCCATATCTCATAAGGCATTTTGGTTACAGACTTACTCGGAACCCTATATAGAAGGTAACAAGCCGATTCGAGCGCATATCCCCAGAGGGAGATCGACAGACCAGCAAACCCCATCATGGATCAAACCATATCCAACAAGGTCCGATTCCTCCTTTCAGATATACCATTATGCTGTGGTGTTCCAGGAGGAGTCTACTGAGAGAGAATCCCATTCTTCCTAAGATATGTCAGAAACTCATTAGAAAGGTATTCACCTCCTCGATCAGATCGAAGAGTTTTAATATATTTTCCAGTTTATTTTTCTACCTCATTTCAGAATAGTTTGAACATTTCAAACGACTCCGACTTATGCTTCATTAAGTAGACATACCCATACCTCGATAGGTCATCTGTGAAGGTTATGAAGTAGAAATATCCACCTCTTGCACTTGAGCTCATGGGTCTACATACATCAAAATGTACCAGACCTAAGAGTTCACTAGCTCGCTCACCTTTTTCAGTAAAAGGTGACTTGGTCATCTTCCCAGGAAGACAGGACTCACAGGTTGGAAGTGATTCACAATCACCAACTTCAAGAATTCCTTCTTGAGCCAACCTGTTTATCCTGTTCTTATTGATATGACCTAGCCTATAGTACCAAAGATAGTCTTCTGACATATTATCCATTCTAGAGCATTTACCAGAGGTTTGAACCATATTAACAGACTGTGATAGTAAGTAAATTCTATTATTTAGTTGTCCAACAAACATTGTAACACCATTCAAAATAACATTGCAAATATTTTTTTATTAAAAATTCATAACTGTACATGGCCAAAAGGCCTACAGAAATAATATTTAATAAAAAACTTGGACAATAGTGACATTCACTCAGAATTACATTACGAGAGTTGATTACAAGGTTCATGATTCCTAAAGCTAGAACTAGAACTTTGCTTCCATCTTCAATGTTCAGGAACCTCTCGCCTTCATCAAATCTCCTACTGACCTGCAGACCCTGTATCGAATTATAGATATGATAAGGACTTCCAATATCCAATACCCAGGCAGTAGTATCACAAATAAAAAAGTTGCAAGGTGTTATCATATAATTATCTTGCTTCTTCTTCGGCCTGTTCGGGTCCAGAGAGGCAATGTATAAAGGACAGTTCCTCTTTCAGTGCCCCTGCTCTTGCAAAAGAAGCACTCCGCCTGGCTCTGATCGAGCTTGTGCTTCTTGGTCTGACCCTGTACAGACATCTCTGCATGCGGCTGCACCTTCTTATCTTCTTCTTCTTGTTCTTCTTCCCTTTTTTTAAAGGGTCGACGATCAGAAGAAGACCCTCCCATAACATTCACCGACTCCTTATGGAGCTGGTGGTTCTTCTTACAGTTCTGCAGCAACCCCAACAAGCCGTGGTAGTTCACTGCAGGCTTTATCATCCGAAAATGAGTAAGGAAGGGGAGGAAGAACTTGGACAATGAATTAAGGATCGCATCCTTACCGAGCTACTCGTGCAAGGAAAAGCCCAATTTACTTAGGCACTCAATCATTTCGATCATGTACAGTACATGATCGGTGACTGAGGCTCCATCCCTCATCCAAGTATTGAAAATGGCATAACTAGTTTTGTGCCTTTCAACATCGTCAGGCGTGCCAAAGGAGTCATTCAATATTTGAAGCATCTCCTGCGGCTGGGCATTCTCGAACCTGCGGCTGAACTCATCATTCATTGCCGCCAGCATTATGCATCGAACGGTGGTACAGTTGTTGAGCCACTTCTGGTAAGTGTCTCAGACCGTCCCTCTAGCATTCGGGACTGGCTCCTCAGGTGTCGGATCCGTTACTACATAAAGGATCCATTCATGCTCAAAGATAATTTTCAATTTTCGATACCAGCTATCGAAATTAGATCCCATGAGCTTATCATTATCTAATAATGATCGGAGCGACAGGGTAGTGGCCATAGCTGCATAAAGAAAAATCAGACCTTTATTAGTATATAAATTATTAATACTAAAGACTTGGACTTTAGTCTAAAGTTTCTTCCAGTATTTTTACGAACTGGTAGCCTCAACCTCCAATTCGAGGAATTACTTTAATTTCTTAGTGGGTACTAGAATCCACACAGACCACACATAAGCCCAACTTTGGTTGGTCAACCCATGTGCATCTATGGATAGGTTCATAGCCAGTTGTTTCTCTAAACAACTTCCAGTAATTAATTTTGCCCCAAAACCTAATCAGTAGGCTTTGGCCTCCACTGAAAAGATCTGGTTAGGTCCAACCATTAACATGATTTGATTTGGTGAATCTGACCAATAAATGATCAAGCTCGACTTTGGCCGGCCAACCTGACCACCATCAGAAAGACTCAACCAAATGATCATATTATGAATGATAATTTCATTAGTCAATAAGCACCAGGCCTTTGGGCCTCCAGTGATAATTAAACTAATGGACTCATTATCACTCACTTAATGGGAGGCTATGACTTAGTTATCACTATAACTTAATCATTTTTAGGGACCTAATAATTTTTGAAGATTTTATTAAAGGATAGAAGAGAAAAAATTGACCGACAAATTTGAATCCTCCCACTGACTTCACCCAGTCAGATTAAAAAAGATTTAATTAAAGCCGGCATTAGGAGCACCTAAATCAGTCACACTGATTTACCTAATGACATGGGTGAGCCCTAATCACGAAGTGATCTAATCAAAATCTAACTCATCAGATTGGCCAGGTAAGTGAGATCAGTGGAAGGGATATGCCATTAACTCGTCAGAGATCGAATCAATGTGAGTAGCTCCCAGTTAAAAACTACTGGTCAGACTGCCGAACTTACCTTAGACACCAACCGATTCATTAGTTTTAATTTGATCAACTTAGCAAATAGGGTTCCACCGCATAGCCATGAATTAAGTCCATCTTGATCTAGTTAAAGACATGGACCCATTCAACTACAACTATTGGAGTTGAGTCTAGAGTGTCCTTGACCTAATCTAATTCAACTTTTGATTAGATTTGATCAATTACTGTAAATTTAGTCCATTTCTTTAAGCTAACCTTAGGTCTAACCCAATTATTGACCTAATCCATCTAACCCATTGACCCACAAGTTTATGCAATTATCTTAAGTCTTAATTCACAATTCTAGACCAACTAGACAATATTTAATTCTTTTAATTAAGTATTTGGGCTGATGGGTCAGGATTTGGCATTTCGAAAATATGTTTCAAATTTGAAAGATTTTATTTTCTGTTCACCAAATGTGTTGACTCATTTCACAAACGGATCAGCATATTTCATAAATAGTGATCCTATTACTAATTACGTAATAGAAAATAACTCAATCAAAATAAATCATGAATATTTCTTTATATCTAATCTAACACATTCATGATAAATTTTATAATTAAACTTTTACAATTAAGTCCTTTCGCTGCTTCGTCTGTATGGGATATAATCGCTCGGCACCCCTACTGCCATAGGAGAACCCCATCGAATGGGAGGAGAGGGCCTTTAAACCCTACTTTTCTTCTATGACCGGACGACCATGGCAACCAACCCAATTAGACTACTTGCTACTTGGATCAAGTATATCTAAATATACTAATTTCAAATTTTAAATTTTAAATTTTAAATTTTAAATTTAATTTTTAAATAAATATTAAATTTCAAAATTTTGAATTTTAAATTTTAAATTTTAAATTTTAAATTTGAAATTTCAAACAAATTTCAAATTTTGAATTTTGAATTTCAAAATTTTGAATTTCAAATTTTGAATTTTAAAATTTTGAATTTTGAATTTTGAATTTTAAATTTCAAATTTCAAACAAATTTCAAATTTTAAATTTTAAATTTTGAATTTTAAATTTTTGAATTTTGAATTTTGAATTTTAAATTTTAAATTTTAAATTTTAAATTCAAATTTTAAATTTAAACTTTTAGATTACTACTTAATCTACACATGCAAATGTATATCATATTTTAGAACCTGCTCTGATACCATTTGTGGAAATTTCAGTACAGGGGTAAAATAATAATTTTAAATTTTTTTTTAAAATTATAATTCTACTGTGAAAATTATTAATTAATCTAATCAATTAACATGTATTAACTCTACACAAGGATCTAAATATGATATATATAGCATGCATTTAAATTTGAAATTTCAAATTCTATAGTAAACGTTTTACTGTTATGTGTTCAGAACACATTACCTTCGTGCAGATAGTCGATCGCTGCAATCTGATCACTATCGAAAAGGTCTGATCATTGTAATACAGCCACACAGTATGTCTGGCCTCCACGGATCGTCCACACTAAGCTCCCGATCTGATCGGCTCCTCACGAATGCTAGTTCGTTGCAGAACCCTTTCGATGGCTAATGCTGATCAAACTCCTTCGATCGGTGTCTGTCGATTCTTTAGATACTTTGGATCATCAACAGAGATTGTAGAGAGGTTGATGAAGCTCTCCCTGAAGTTTGGTGGACTCACGACACTCGTAGCTCACCTTCTCACTTCCCGAACCCTAGGCAGAAACCCTAGGGTACTCTCAGAAAAACCCTGCGCCCTTTCTATTTCCTTCTTTTCTTTTCTTTTCTCACGCAAAAGGCCTTTCTCACGCCACCCTTTCTCTCGCAGATCAGATATGCGCATGCCCCACCTTCTCTCTCATTTTAAAATGGTGCAAGATCGCATCTTTTCAGCATTTTCACCGCGTGAGAGGATAAAGCTAGGTGGTTGTTCACTTGAATTCAAATCGAATTTGAATTCAAATGCCAACCAACCTATCCTTATCCACTCAAGACGTGAGAAGAGAAGGGGCGTGGGTTCTTTGTGCGTGGAGAATTTACATGAGAAATTTTTTCTCGTGTAGAGAATGGGACGTATAAAAGGATAAGATGGCGCATAGATTAGTTGCCCATTCAAATTCAAATATTATTTGAATTTGAATGGCCAACCAACCTCATCATTATCCACACAAGTGGCGCACAAGGGAGGGCGTGGGAAGGCTTCTGTGTGAGAAAAAATTCACGAGAACTTGTTTCTCATGAATTCAAATAGGCACAGGTGGGTGAGGTGGCGCAGGGAGATAAGTCAAGGTGGTTTCAAATATTAAATCAACCTAATTGAACCAACCTTATTAAAATAGGTTAGGCACAATTGGACTAAGTTAAACCCAACACAATTAGGCTTAATTAGGCTCAATAAAATTCTAATCAAATCAAGAATTGACTAAGCCCAATCTCTGATCAAATCAGGAACCAAACCACCTCGACGATTAGGTCAACTCTTAACCTAATCGGGTCAAACCCAACTGAATCCAATTCAATTAGACTTGATCCAAAAATAATTACTCAATCAAATTGAGTTAATTAGCGATCAAATTACTAATTAAATCTCTTATAAATACTGAGTCCAAATCCGATGGGCAATCGGGCATCAAAGTCTATCGATATGAAATCTTGATCGAAGAGTCCCAAACCAGTGGGACTCTTGACCCCGGTACCCAAAATATGTAAAACTCATGATCAGAGAATCTTGATTCTCGATCACAGAATCTCAGACACGTAGGACTCAGAGTCTCCGAGCATTAGGACTCTTGGTCGAAGAGTCCCAGTCCAGTGGGACTCTTCACCAGCCATCAGATCAGATAGGAACCTCTAATGTGTGTGACCCCACGGTTCGAACCTAAGTCGGTAGCACAGGAATTAATTTTTGTACTAATCGAAGTGACCATCTAGCAATGGTACCTGACGTCCAGATAGGTCGAATAGTCACAATCGCAACATTCAGAATCTACGCGAATATGGTTACTGTATAATTCATCCTTTTTGACCCCTGTGTATAGGACGATTTAGGATTAAACTGTCAATCCTGATCAGTTCATCCGAATCGTGCTCAACTCAATCAGTCCTGTGACTCCTCACTAGGACTACCCTGGTCAAGATTTTGTTAAATTGAAACACGACTGTACACAGCTCCTGAACTGGAGTGGTCAATCCCATCTTGACACACGCACCGACAAGTCAAGTACTTGACTACACCCAGCAACCTTCCGTCACTGAATTAGAAATTCAAGTAGTCCAGTGCCTAAGTGCAGTGAGTTGCTTGCAAGTCACCATGGTGGTCTCAGGTCAGAGGGACAGTTATACCCATATCCCATCGGAGCAAATCTTGACAACAGAAAAAGCTCTAGAGTCGGTCACGTTTAGTGCAGATGTACCTTTGCATCTCACCTGTATGTCATACCAGTGTCTCCACACTCCTTGATTAAGAGGACAACCAACTCATATGGCACACAACGACCTATGCTTGATAAACGTTGTTATCCTTGGTAACAACGTATCATTTGGTCGCGAACAGGTTTAAGGACTAAACGAGAAATCCTCCTTTGTTGAGTCTAAATAGTCCTAAGGACTTCATCACAATACAGGAGTTCATTAGAAGATGAAACAATTTGTGATGAAAAATATTAAAATAATTTTTATTTATTTATAATTCATATACTAATACAAGAAAGAGCACAACCGTCAACAGGCTAACGATTGACTTTAGGATACTATTCCCAACATAAGTATCTTTTCATCTTAACTGAAGAGTCTCGGAGAGTATTTCATAGACAAAGGCGGATACCTGTTATCTGAGGGATTGCACTCCATTTGCTAAATAGCATTGGTCGTGAGGATGTGTTTTGGCTGTTGAAGACTAAAAGCTCATACATTTTGGCATTTGTTGAGATTACGGATCTCATCAAGTGGAGTAGGAAGTAAAGCAGCAAGATGGGTGGCTGCTTGTCATTTAGTGGTGTTAGGACAATTCAACCAACCTCCGACTTTGACTCTACATCAGTCATATGAACACAGTATGCCGACTTACAATCAGTTGACTGACTGACAGTCGGCTATTCTCAACCATCAACAGACGATCACGATGATTTAGTTAATATCCAACTGATGATCATCGGCATATCAAAGTTATCGATCGATGCTCATTCGGATCTACCGACATATAGTCGATTTATCTTCTCACAATTACATAAGGCCAGAATGTGTAGAATCTACATATCTAACCATTGTAAATGATTATCAACTACATATCACAGTTATTAGTGGGCATAAACTATCTATTAGCTCCATGATTATGGCTCGATAATTTAGTGCCATAATAAATGGGATCATGTGCTCAACGGTTACATCTGAATTACCTATAAAAGAGAGGTAAATGAACAGCATTGGTAATACAATTTTGAGCTAAAACTCTGTCAATTCAAATATTCTTCATCTACTATTCATCACTCCCGCTGACTTAAGCATCGGATGGTTTCTGTCGGATACAACTTCGATCAGTGAGGACTTCTTTTGCAGGTGCTCTTTTCTGGCGATGGGCGCAACAGGAGATTGGCCGCAACAGATTGGCGTACCAAATAGGAGGAGAATACAAACAATCATGCCAAAAATCAGAGCTCAACACTCGATAGGATCAGCGAGGCAGTCTTTCCACCGAAAAGATGTTCTTCCCCTACCTCTAGTGGCAGAGCCCAGTTCTTCGCATCTTGTAGTTACTAAGGATGTGCAAATTGCTGCACTTATGTAATAAATGAAGGTACTAATAGAGATAATTCAAAGTCTCCAGCATCGGCAAACTCAGCAGCAGCAGCTACCGACGAAAAAGCTGGTAGCTTAGTCAGTGCCATCTAGGCACAACTGCCGTCCATTACGGTGTTCGCCCTCCTCTTTTTCAGAACGATGATTGTCTCGACACTCTCACTGAGACGGACAGTCACATTCTCGGTACTCCCACCGTGCCACCCATCATTCACGACGTTCTCCTCTCCTTTTAATGCATATAGTATTAGAAAGGGAAAAAGACTGCGAATACCTTTTGCCTCTCCATCTTTAAGCTCTTTAGGGGGTTCTATCCCTGGAGTTTTCTAGCAACGGTGGCTTGACGACTACGAACGTAAGTTCAAAGAGATTGACCGTCAGCTTATTCGACTTCAGGTGGAAGATCAGAAGTCCTCCAACGACTGACTTTCACACTGCCCCGCCTCTCTCTCAACGCATCCTGGACGATCCGATTTCGTCTCGATTCAAGATGCCGCAGATGGAGCCATACGATGGCTCCACCGATCCAATCAACTATTTGGAGAGCTATAAGGCTCTCATGATGATACAGGAGGCAACCGACGTCCTTTTATGCATCGACTTTCCGACAACTATTCAAAAAGCTGCTCGAGCCTGGTATTTTGGACTGCAGCCAGGGAGCATTAACTACTTTGAGCAGCTCAAATAATCTTTCATGGCCTACTTCAGCATTAGCCAAAAATTATCACGAACATCAGACAATCTCTTCTTTATCAAGCAAGGTGAGATATAGACGTTAAAAAATTTTGTGGCTCGATTTAAAGCGGCTACACTTGAGGTTAGGGATCTTAATGAAGATATGATCATATCGGCCATAAAGAGAGATCTGAGGAGATCCAGATTAACCTATTTTTTAGATAAAACTCTTCTTTAGACATATGTTGAACTTTTGGAGTGCACGTACAAGTATATTCACATGGATGAAGCTGCTTTTGACCGACACCAAACAAACAGAGAATGTCAGAAGCAGAAACAGAAGAAGAGTGAAGCTCCGACCGAATCAAGTCGGTCAATTACCAATAAGCGAGCTTCACCTCAACGACAGAGTTCGAAGTCGAACAGTTATGGTAGGTATGACTCCTATACTCCTTTTTTTGCTCTCCATGTGTAGATCTTGATGGAAATCGAAGGAGAGGAGTATTTGCAACACCTTCCGTCAATGAAAGCACCATTGAGAAGCCATGACAGAAAGAAGTACTGTCGGTTCCATCATGATCACAGTCACATTACCGAACAGTACATCCAGCTCAGGGACGAGATAGAGGTCCTGATTCAATGAGGCTATCTCGAAATATTTTGATATAATCATCCAATCAACAATCGACCAATAGTGGAAGTAATCAATATGATCTCTAGACGACCAAAGAACTGGGAGGCAACTTTTGAAGAAGAGTCGGTGAAGAAACGAGGACTCAATAATGTATTTACTTTTTTGAAAAATGATGTTTGGAGAATTTAAACTTCTCATGATGATGCTGTCGTTGTTTCAGCGATGATAGCAAATTATGATGTAAAAAAAAATTTAGTTGATAATGAAAGCTCAACAGACGTTCTATTTTACTCGACTTTCTTTCGAATGCGACCACCGACTGATCGACTCAGAAGAGTCTCGATGCCATTAGTCGGTTTCACTGAAGATGTAATTATCGTGGAAGAAAAAATTACTCTCCCACTAACTACCGAAATTGATCCACGATAGAGTACTGTTCTTTTAACATTCACGGTTGTCTGAGTTTCTTCGACTTATAATGTCATACTCAGATGATCTAGACTTAACACCTTGAGAGCAGTAGTCTCAACATATCATCTATTGATCTGATTTCCAACAAAAAATAGAGTCAGAGAGATGTGTGGAGATCAATAACTTATCCGATGCTGTTTCCTGATTTCCACACAGAATAATCAATCTGAAGACTCTTTGTCCATTAATAAATTAGATCAAAGAAAAAATAAAGAAATGGGTGAATCAGCTGAGCAATTGATTTTCATCCCACTAAAAGAAGAAGATTTTGAAAAGATGGTTTAAATTAGATCACAGTTGCCTGATCCGGAGCGGCAATAACTAATAAATCTACTAAGAGCAAACACCAATATTTTTGCTTGGTCGGCTACTGACATGTCAGACATTCCTCCAGAGGTAATAACCCATCGACTATATATTGATCCAAAGATTAGTTCGGTGAGATAAAAGAAAAAGTCTTTTGCTCCTAAAAGGCAGAAGATCATTGACGAAGAAGTCAACAAGCTCCTCGCAGTGGGCTTCATTAGAGAAGCTAATTATCCTGATTGGTTCACCAATGTAGTGATGGTAAGAAAAGCAAATAAGAAATAAAAAATCTGTATCGACTATATAAATCTAAATGAAGCCTGTCCTAAGGATAATTTTTCTTTACCGAAGATCAACCAACTAGTTGATGCAACTTTGAGACACCGACTCTTAAGCTTCATGGATGTCTTTACTGGATATAATCAGATTCAGATGGCACCTGAAGATAAGAAGCACACAGCCTTCGTAACCGATAAAGGCATCTACTGTTGCAAAGTAATGCCATTCAGTTTAAAAAATACTGGAGCAACTTATCAATGGCTAGTCAATAAAATATTCAAGGCACAAATTAGATGAAATATGAAAGTCTATGTGGATGATATGCTGGTGAAAAGCTCTCAAACTTTTTATTATATTCAAAATTTGGAAGAAGCCTTCAGCACACTTCAATGATATCTGATGAAACTAAATCTAACCAAGTGTGCATTCAAAGTGACTTCTGAAAAATTCTTTAGATTTTTTATATCACAAGGAGGAATCAAAGCCAATCTCAAAAAAATAAAGGCTATCATCAATATGAAGCATCTAAGTTTCAAGAAAAAGATACAACAACTTAATGGAAGGATCGCCGCATTCAATTGATTCATATCAAGATCGACAGAAAGATGTTTGTCCTTCTTCAAGACTTTAAGACAAGCAAAAGATTTTACATGGTCAGATGAGTGCCGACAGTCCTTCGAAGATCTAAAAAGATATTTGACATCTCCACCGCTACTTATAAAATCAAAGGTTGGAGAAACTTTGTATCTCTATTTGACGACTTCGACTGAAGCAGTTAGTTCGGTACTCATCCAAGAAGATGAAAATCGAATTCAACGACTGATCTATTATACTAGTAAGGTGCTTCACAATGCTGAAATAGGATATTCAAAGGTGGAGAAGATGGTCTATGCTCTAATCATATCATCGCAGTGACTTCGTCCACACTTTCAAGCACATCCCATTATCGTCTTGACAAACCAGCTGTTGAAGATAATTTTGTACCGACCTAATACTTCAGATCGAATAACAAAATGGGCAATAAAACTCAATGAGTTTGACATCCAATATCGTCCACATCCATCGATGAAGGTACAAATATTAGCTGACTTTTTTGTTGAGTGTACTATACCTAATAATAATCCTGAGGATGAATCAAATGACAAAATAAAATTAGTTAAAACTCCCAAGTCTGAATCAATATTGGTGTGGGTGTTACATATTGACGGAGCATCCAATGCACAGGATAGTGGAGTCAGTTTTTTGAAGGGATGGTAATCGAATATGCCCTTCGATTCAATTTTAAAGCTTTAAATAACCAAGCCGAGTATGAAGCTCTCCTAGCCGGTTTGAAAATTATCAAAGAGCTTGACATCGACAATCTGAAGGTCTTCACCAACTCATAATTGATTATCGGGTAGGTTAAGGGTGAGTTTGAAGCTCGAGAACTCGTTATGATGAAGTATCTTCAGAAGGTGAAAGATCTAATATCAATCCTAAAATATTTTGAGATCTTTCACATTTTAAAGACAGAAAATGCTCGAGTCGATGTACTTTCTCAACTTGCAACTACTTTATTCAACTTATTGAATCGAACATTCGTCGAATGTCTTGAACTGTCAAGTATTGATAAAGTCGAAGAAGTGCTGCAAGTCAATGATGAGCTAAGCTGAATGGATCCAATATTTGACAGATAGAACTCTATCAACAGACCCTTCAAAAGTCAACGACTCAGATGGATGGCCTCACAATATATTTTGATGAATGGCCAACTTTATAAAAGATCATTTTTTATTTTCTTACTGAAGTGTTTGAGACCAATAGATGCCGATTATGCACTTAGAGAAGTTCACGAAGAAATTTATGAAAATTACTTGGGGGGCAAATCTCTGGCTTATAAAGTCTTACAACAAAGATATTAGTGGCCCACCATGAAAAAAGATGCAGCTGAACTTGTCCGAAGATATGAACCATATCAGAAATATGCAAATATACAACATCAATCGATCAGTCAGCTGATATCAATTGTTGCACCATGATCCTTCGCACAATAAAGAATAGACATCCTAGGTTCTTTTCTTCCGATATCTGATCAGAAAAAATTCATAGTAGTTGTCATTGATTACTTCACCAAATGGGTGAAAGCTGAACCTATGGTATAGATCACTGAAAGTAAGATAGAAGACTTCATTCAGAAGTTAATCATATGCAGATTTAGTCTACCACATACCATCATCACTGATAATGATTGACAATTCGACAATCAAAATTTCAAAGAGTTCTGCACAAAATTTTATATTACTCACAAACTCACATCAGTCAGCCATCCATAATCTAATGGTGAAGTAAAAATGATAAACCGAACAATCTTACATGGACTCAAAACCAGACTGAATGAAGCTAAAGATTTCTGGGTGGAAGAACTGTATCCGATCTTATGAGCATACCGAATAATTCTTCGTATACCAACGGGTGAATCGCCATTCAATCTGACTTATAGAATAGAAGCGATGATCCCACTTAAGATCGGACTATCATCAGCAATGATAAAATAATACAATGAGCCAAGCAATTCAAAATGTCGGAGTGCTGATCTAGACCTACTTTCAGAAGTCTGATAATAAGCTCAAGTTCGGATGGCAGCATATCGATAAAGAGTAGTCCGATATTATAATGCAAAAGTTAAGCCGAAGATCTTCCATCCAGGAGACTTGGTCCTAAAGAAAGTAGAAGTTTCAAAACCTCTGGACCAAAAAAAATTATCTTCAAATTGAGAAGGATCCTACAGAATAATCGAGACACTTCGATCAGACGTATATCGACTAGAAACTCTTGATGGAACAACTATTTCTCGAATCTGGAATGTCGATAATTTGAAGATGTTTTATCAATAAAGTTGTTCATATATACAATGTTCAGAATGAAGTATTAAATTTCAGAATTATAAAAACTTCAGCCAACTACAAAATGACAGTAGACCGATAAATGAACGGTCAATTCTTATCAACTGTATATCAATTTTTCACTGTAAAAATTGACACACCGACTGTATTTCAATTTTCACAGTAAAAATCGACTTTAGTTGAACAATTACCTATGCCGACTTAGTTTTAACTAAGTGAAATACTATGCCAATACGACTCCGATCGAATTAGAAATACACCAACTTGACTATAGTCAGTCGAAAGATATTCAGTTTATCATCGTTTATCAAAATAACTAGACATACCGACTTGACTACGGTCAGTAGAAGGATGTTTGGTTTGTCACCGTCCATCCAAATATCTAAAAAGTAAGGTTTGTCAATCGACATTCGACTAACGGATAAATTCTACAGTTATTACTGAACGTTCGACTCACTGATCGATATTCGGTTGTTTGATTATATTTCTATAATATTGAAAGTACATAAAGAGAGAGTTTATACCTAAAAAATCTTTCTTTTCATTCATTAAAGGGAAAGTTACAAAATTGGACCCAAAGTCCGATTACAAAATTTATCTAATTATAAAAAGAAAAAAAAAATGCTATACCGATCACCAGTCATTGTCTTCATCTTGCTCTAGCACAGTTTCGATAGTTGGAGCAGGTTTTGGTGCAATCGATGCATCATCTTCGATCAACGCAGCACCCTCTTCAACAGCTTCATCTTCCGAATCAGGAGGAATGATACTGCTCAAGTCCAAATATGGATATAATTTTTTGACCGTATCTCGATCGTCCTCGTACCCGATGCAGTATGAGGCAAATCCACCTTCGAAAATTTTTTCTTTGAATTCTTTCAAATTTCAGAAGTTCTTGATGGCCTGACTTAGGACTTCCTTCGCTGACTTTGCTTCAGCTCTCGCAGAGGCCGACTCAGCATCGGCCAGTACCAGCCTTTTCAGGATAGCCCGATGCCTTCCATGCTCTACTTCAAGTTCTTCAATGCAGCCATCCCTCTCTCACTGAAGTCAATGGATGGAGTGCTTCTTGCTCCTAATCCGAGACTCGAGGGATGAGATGTTCTAGTGAGCGACTCAAGTTTGACTCTGGAGGATTGTAGATCGACCGTCATTTGGGAGATCTGCTGCTGAAGTTCCTTCTCACATTCAGTTGCTGCCTGGAGTTGTTCGACGACAGTATTCTTTTCAGTAGTAATGGCCGCCACCTTATCCATCTACGACCAATGAAAGTCTGCGATCTTTCGATAGCTGCTCTCTAGCACATGTATATCGTGCACCCACTGAAAGCAGAAGACAAGTCAAGTCAGATTAAAAAAAAATGTCAGAAAGCTTACCCCAAGTATCATTGGGTAGAAAGAAGAAAATATTTTGACAACAGTTCGATTCTTCCTGTTCTCCCAATCAGTCAAGAGAATGGCAGCTTCAATGAGCCGCTTGGCCAATGCTGGATTGGCCAAGGTCAACTTACCCTCGGAGATTCTGATGTCGAAAAGTATTGGAAGGCTCGCAGATAACCCGTCATCGATCGAAATCGTCGTTGCCTTCTCCTAATCCCTGATCGACGATCGAGCACACAAGACCATTGGAAAGTCGGTGCTTGACTGCATCCAAGAACGTTCTGCTGAAGGAATGACTGGTGCAGCCACAGACTGCTCAAATTCGGCCGCGACTCCCACCCCGATCCAAACCTCTACTGATGGAGCCACCAATGGTACTGCTGCACCTCTATTTTCTCTTGCCATCTCATCTTCAGCAGACGGCACCTCAGGAACATTGTCGGGGTCGACAACGCCAAGACTGGCTTGAAAATTATCTCCGATGGAATGTCAGATTCTCTTGCCGATACTGATGAAGTGGCAACCCGACTCTTCTTCGACGATCGAGACAGTCCAGCTTCAGTTGCTGCCTTCTTCTTGACAGTGTGCGAGCGGATTTTGACAGTCGACACTCGTGCCTTTGGCTACATAGCTACAATCAGAATAAAGAGATCAGTATAAAGTTTAGAAACAGACAAGAAAAATAAAGTGACCGACTATGTTATACCTAAAGAAGTGATCGAACTAAGTCCGACATTATAGAGAGCTTGTTCGATCATCAGATCTCATTACGGTGGAACTGCCATGTCTTTAAATCAGAGGAAGTTTTTTCGATCATCGGCCTCCACCCGACTATTCTCATTGGAGCCAGTTCTTG
Organism: Elaeis guineensis; assembly: GCF_000442705.2. Taxonomy (NCBI): domain Eukaryota; kingdom Viridiplantae; phylum Streptophyta; class Magnoliopsida; order Arecales; family Arecaceae; genus Elaeis; species Elaeis guineensis. The sequence continues at coordinate 9,954,078 of NC_025999.2, read as the reverse complement.
GATTACCCCAGCACGAAGGAAAGTCCCAGAAAAAAAAAAGAAGAGATAAAAAAAAATTGATTCTTCCATCCATGAATGGACGATGGAAGATCGGTGATAAAAGAAAAATCTTTTTTCGAATTGAAGAACTACCAACCCTTGACCTTCGGATGAGGATGAAGGACGAAAAAAGTTCGAAAGAGAAAAGGATGAGATTCAGTCGGTATAAGCTGACATAACAAAGCAAAGCTAATGATTAGTCGGATGAAGTTCGGAGTCAGCTGAGCAGAACAGAGACCATAATAGTCGAGAAGATTCCGGACAAACTCCGAAATCAGGAATCGAAGATCGGTCTGAAAGTCCTCGATGTAAAATGCAACCTGACCCAAGGGAGGAGAGTTCACCCGACCATTCATGCCAGGAGCAAAAAGTTGATACTGCTCCAGGATATGGTATTGTTCCCAGAGCTATTCAATATTGGGTTCGAATAAGGAAGAAGCTTCCATTCTGGATCTGAGAGAGATTTATCGGTCGAATTCTCCGACCGACTATCTTGAGAAAAAAAAGCCTTTTTACTGACCATCGAAAATGAAAAACTAAAAAAGAGGAGAGAAAACCCTAAGAGAAAGCCCTAAGAGAAGGAAGAAGGACTCGATCTGAAGCCAAGGATAGTGTGAGAAACAAGATCCGAGAGCTCCTAGTACTGAGACAATCTTCCGACAGAACCTTCTGTTGCAGAGAAGCGACAAATGCAAAAATAAAATTTAAATGAAAGCAATTATATATATATAGGACTCCCCGATGGTCCGGATGAAATCAAGATCTCTTCAGATGTCGACATGTGGCGACATCGAGACCGACCATTGATCGGATGGTTCAACATACCTGCTCTCAGATCATGCCACCTCACCATTATCTGCGTAAACAACTTAAGGCCAATGGTATTTGGACACGTGATCAAGATCTGTTAGTCAGAATCAAATCATCTGAATTTTTTGGACGTCGAATTGTCTTCCCGAAACGACAGTCCAATGATGATTTTACAACTATCGAAACAATAAAATAGCTAGAGATCTCTCGTATTCCAAGAAGTCATTAATACCAACAGTCGAGTCAAAACTTGAGGCAGTACGTGACAACTTCTTTCGTCCAACGTGATAGACCACGTGACAATATATATGTCAGATCACTTTAGACTTGGAAGTGGGGGGCAACTGTTAGGATAATTCAACCAACCCCCAACTCTAACTTTACATCGGCCATATGAACATAGTACGCTAACTCACAATCAGTTGACCGACCGACAGTCGGCTATTTTCAACCATCAATGGATGACCATGATGACTTAATTAATATCTGACTGATGACCATCGACATATCAGAGTTAGCGATCGATGCTCATTCGGATCTACCGACATATAGTCGGCTTATCTTTTCAGTCATATAAGGTCGGAATGTGCGAAACCTACATATCTAACCATTATAAATGGTTATCAACTACGTGTCACAGTCATTAGTGGACATAAATTGCCCATTAACTCCATGATTATGGTCTGATAATTTAATGCCATAAAAAATGAGACCACGTGCTCGACGGTTACATCTGAATCACCTATAAAAGGAAGGTAAATGAACAGCATTGATAAGGTAATTTCGGACTGAAACTCTGTCAATTCAAATATTCTTCATCTGCTGTTCACCACTCTCCACTGACTTAAGCATGGGAGGATCTCCATTGGACACAACTCCGATCAGTGAGGACTTCTTTTGCAGGTACTCTTATCTGGTGATGGGTGCAACAGAAGATTGACCGCAACAAGTGGATAAAAGACTCTGGATCTCCTCTAACATATCCATAAAAGATCAGGAGGCAGAGGTTGAGTGGTTGTTTCATCACCTTCTGTCGAGGATACATGTCGGACTATTGTTGGATCGCCAGCGCCACGATGGTTAGTCTATCTTGGGATATATCAGTCCTATTTAGATTCAGGATGAATCAGATATCCGAAAAAATCTGTTCGACTGCCCATCCCTGATAGTGGAACAAGAAGAAGCCATATTGCTCCATGCTAAACTAACATATGTTGATCTATGAGGACCCGTGCAAGTTTATGTTTAATTTCATATCAATTATGCATGGGTTATGTTAGATACTTATATAAAGCTAAAAAATTTAAATAATAATTTTGGCTAGCTTTTTTAGTTAAAATTCTAAATTATTATCAATGCTATCAAAATAAACTTAGCCCATGATTAAGGATGTGCAACCAAACCGATTAAACCATAAAACCCATTCGAACTACTAATTTCAGTTTGGTATGGATTAGATTTTTTTAGATTCGATTCATTCTCGATTTGAAAATATTAGAAACTGAAAAAACTAATTTGGTTTTGATTTAAATTTTAAAAAAATTGATTTAAACTAAACCGACCCGTACACACACATGGAGATAAATGATAAATCATAAGAAATAGACTACCTTATTTTTTTAAAAGAGGTTGTAGTCCTATCTCATTTATCCTATCTGTAAGCTATCCATTTAGCATGATTAGAACATAAAATAGATAGTAGCCCATTTAGCCTATTCGATAAACTCTCCCTTTGATAGAAGCTCAATAGCCCATAACCCAATAATTTGAATCGACTCGAATTGGCTTTTTTGCATCGATTTTTCTGTGTAGTCAGTTTGATTTTGGTTTCGATTTAGAAAACTGATTCAAGTCAGTTCGGTTTAAAGATTGATTCTACATTGATCTGAGCCATGCACATCCCTGCCCATGATCTATGAGGACCATAGGACATTTCGACAATCATATTTTTCATAATGGGATTTGCTTGGATTTAGATCATTTGTTGCTATGACTCAAATAGATTGGTGTGTATAGTGAGAGAGGACGGGGGAGTACATAATGCAATATTTGGCTGACCCTTTTCTGATGAGACACCATTATAAATACAAGCCCACATAATTGATATTTCATAACATGCAAGGTATCACAATGCACATGCTTACCTTATATCAAAAAAAAAAAAAAAAAAAGAACTAGCAGCTAAAATTTTACTAATTGTATTTGAGAACATATCCTAATAGTTTTTCTTCAACCAAATCAAATTTATTCACTTTGAAAAAGCTTCACATGTGAATGACTTGATTATTTTAGGCTCCCATGTATGATTCAGGATCTAATTTTAATTGAGAATTAAACCTTAAAGGGTCATCGACCCTTATTGGTGCAAACCTGCACATCGTAGCTAAGTCTTCCTAATATTCTACTGATGTATACAAATATAAATTGTAAATTGCTCCATCTGCGTCGCTTTGAAATGGGCCATGCAGCATGCTACTTCCAACTATAGATTCCAGTAGTCAGGGCTATATGACGCATTGCACTCACAAAATGTAAATGTGATAAATTATATATAAATATCTTTAATTTTATCAAGCATACTCCTCTAGCTAAGTTCTCATCATCATCTTAAGTTTAATATTTAAAAATAATGTGGCTAAACATAAAAATTTGAAATCTAAAAAATTCAAATAATAAAAAAATAAAAATTAAGAAATTAAAAATTTAAGATTTAAATAGATTAGAAAATGATGATGACAACAAAACCTCATAGTTTATTTAACAAAAAGATAACATTTTGTTATTATATATTATGAGTAACATTTTTTTTTTTTTTTTGAATGCAAATGCAATAGAGAAACTTAAGCAATGGAATATATATTTTCAAGGAATTAGATAAAAATTTATAAACATTCCAAACCTTGAGGTGTTGGTGTAATTGACTCAAAAGGGCACAAAAAAAAAAAAAAAAAAAAAAGGAAAAAAGGAGGCAAGTTTGAGGACTAAGAATGAAAGGGCCAAACTCGGTGTTTCCGTAAGTAAAAACACTTGTCAGGTTAGTTTGTTAGAACACAAGTCCGAACCAAAAGCCGCACCTCTCCTCCATTACATCAAATCACATCAAACCGGCCCCTTTAAGTGTTTTTTTAGTACTTTTATTTAATAGTCTAATAGTTATTATAATATTACTCAATACCTAACCAAGCCCGCATTAATTAATCCCCACAAATCAGTACCAATAAGCTCCATTTGATATGACGTTTACGTCCGGACACTCTGAAACCGATCCCTCCTATGGGCCCCACCAGCTAAGGGAATCCAACGTGGCATCTCCGTCCTACGTGTCCGCGTCAGTCAGGACCCACTCTTCGCGGCTACGTGGCACAAGACTAATGGTGGAAAATGTGGGGTCGTTGTGTGAAACACCAATGCCATAACGTCACGTCAGATTGCAGGAGTTTGGGTTGTGAATTGGGCTTCGAAGGTCAACGTTGTCGCACGTGCGGGACCTCTGACGGCCTGAACGTGCGCCCAAAGGCCCAAGACCTAGGAAAATTCCTCGACTCCGTATAGGTATACGCCGACTTTTTATTCACAATGATTAGCTACACGCTGGTCCCAGAGACAAAGATAGAAAAAATAAGGCGTGCATATATCAGTAACTTTTATCTCCTTTTTGCGTCACCTATGGGGAGATACTTTAAAGCCCTTGCTGTCGACCGGAATAACGAGAATGCCACTATTCTCTGGGCCATGTCCTTGCCCTGCCTACTGAGTAGGGTATATCTTATCTTCTCATAAAAGCGACCACGGAGTGTGATGGCACAGCTAGGGATGAAGTGTATGACTTGGCAATAAGGACCATAGCTTTGGCTTTCTCTTTTCTCTTCTTCGATTAATATTTTCGAATAGAAGTTCATTGTTCCAACTAGCTAGCAAGGCAAAATGTTTGGTGTCTCAGATATTCTGGTGTATGATTGATAATGAAATGGATTGGGGGTACCAATTTTTATCTATCAAGAAGGAAGGCCCGATAAATTTATAAACGAAAACAAGATATCTCCAAAATTTTATTATTTCTAATATATCAAAACGTCGGCCTATACAATTAAGTAGATATGTCTCCGCAATAGTAGGAAGAAACTAAAGAATCCCTTTCGAGAAACATGATGCCACCTTCTAGGAGAATTTGGATTTCTCGAATACTAAGGAGTCTATTTCGATCATCTACCATTGACCAAGCATCGATTAATGGTAAGCGGTCGAGCAGAGCATATATATAGATAATGAAGTGTACTTTCATTTGATGTCTTGTCTATTCACTTATATTTAATTTGCTTACTAATGTGTGGATGGCAAGCAATTGAGTTGGGTACGAAAATTTGCAACAAGATTCAAACCATGCCGTTCACCGAGTGGAATAGAGGGTCAATCGAAGAAGAGTGGCATGAGGGATGGATCACATGGCAACGAAGAGACCTACAAACCAAAAAGGTTCCACACCAAACACCACTACCAATTCACTTGCCCTGGCCTGTCTCTAGAAAGCCTAGTCTCAAAAGGGAACTTATGGGTGTAATAAGTCCTTCACCTAAGCATGGGGGACCCTGGATGGGACGTGGAGGAGCTGAGTGTTTCAATGGCCTCCCACTTCCTTTTCCTTGGGAGCGGTGATGTGATTGCGGTAGGCTAATTGATAGGGCCATCCACTAAGCCATCTCCACATGAAGGAACCAACTTTTGGCCTTTGGAAAGTAAGCCACCTGCTCTCTTTAGCCGATCTACCATCGCAGTTAAACATTTCTCATCCCATGGAGTCAACCAGAAGGAGAATTTTGCCCTGAAAGGAGGCTAATGGACTATTACAATTCCTAACAAACCAAGCACTCCTCCTCTCTCTCCTTAATTAGAGAGCAAAATATTGGCTTCCATTTGAATTTGGCTTTCACATCTACTTCAAAAAAGCAAGGCTGCCATCTTTATCTTGCATTGTCCATTGATGGCAATGTCGTACTTACAATAGTTACAAGTTCAGTGTTCAGGAGCAATTCATATAGAGTTGGACATTCAGAATTCTAGAAAATACATGAAGAAACTCATCAAGATTATAATATGGAATTCAGACAATTTAATATATTCGAAGGACATAATTAAAGTTATATCTATGTCAAAATGAAATATAGGAGAGATAAAAAGATAGAGAATAGCAAAATAATACCATCAATAACAATAAATAGCGTCACTAATTTATAATTTATAAAAAAAATTTAAATTAATTATGAGTTTTTAAATTGTCACGAGATTTTCCCTCCAACCCTTTGAGAGTGGGAGAGAAAGATAGTGGATATAGACCTTGCCTCTCATTTTTTAATTAGTTGACGTGAAATTGGACCCTGCAGTATCAACTCATAGAAACTTCATAAGGTCTTACATTTGACATACTAATAATTCATCACCTACTAGTATATGATATTTACTTATCTACCCTCGGAGATTGTGACTTCATTTTGGACTCACAAAACTTTATATTTTTCTAATTTTTTTTATCAACTCTATTTAAGAAACCTGTTGTAAAGATTTAGTCTCACATCGATTGTAAGTCAAAAGCAATTTTACCTTATATGGTCTGAAACCTCCCTATCGATGTGAGACATCTTTTAAAAGATAAAACTGTACGAAAAAATATATGCGAAACAGCATTTAGAGCGGATAATACCTCATGATAGAGATCGGAGGAGAGTTACCCAACCAGTTGAGTTCAAAGTTTCTTATCTACAACAAAACCAAAAGACACAAGAGTAATTTCTCATCTTCAGAGGGCTCTACAATACTATTTCCATAGCTCTCGATGCATTCATGTATCAAAAATATTTTGGAGAGATACCCAGTCACATAAGAAATCATGAATAATATTTTGAAATCTAGAAATAATTAACTGATCCCAGTATCAAAAACCAAAGAGGAATGTTGTTATTATGATCCCACTAGGGGCGGTGAGGGGTGAACAGTGACTTATTGACTAGACTCATAATACCCTCCTCAGTCCGCACAACTCTGGCATCAATTATTGATTGGATCTAATCCATAATAGACCACAGATTATTTAATCTTTTTTCTTCTTTTTTTTTTTTTTCTTAACATACATCTTATCATGCATGTAATATCTTTCTCCTTCTTAACAACATGTGTTATCATATATTTAGTCCCATTTATCTAATCCTAAGTACCAAATTATATGGTCCACTCTGGGCCAGGTCCAACCAATAATTTCTTAAACTCCCGGCCCAGCATCCACGTACCATGACTCCGTAAGCATGAGCTGGCGGAGGACCAGATCGGCGCCGACTCAACTCCGCGTGGGTCTTGCGAGGCGAGTAAAACTAAGGGGCAGGGACGTAAATAAGCGGCAAAGCCAATGGCATTTGTATCTCCATACGTCCTTCGAGCTTTCCATTTTACTCCCACTTCTCCCTTCTTTGGGATCCACTGCCAGTAATGCTGGTAGTACTCAGTAAACAAAATAGATAACTAAATAAATAAATAACTAAATAAAAGATGGTAAGAATAAGATCGATTTTTTTTTAAAACAATAAAAGCTAAGAGAAGAGAGAGGAGAGAGAAGAGTGCTCTTTTCCTCATCTCACGCTCTCTCTAGCCCTCTCTATTCTCTTCCTCGGCTCGGCGACTGATCTCTCGCCTTTTTCCCCTCCTCGATTTCCCTGCACACTTGGAACTCGGAGCTCGCGGCATTTGGATCCGAGCAGCGCTCCGAGAAAGGGAGGACGGTGATTTTGGAGAGGTTGTGGACTGAATCTGTAGCCGGAGAAGAGGAATCGAGACCAAGTTTGGTGGATCCTGGAGGCATTGAGAGCAGTCTGTGAGTTTGACTCGCTTTTTGGTGGATTTGGATCGGATGGGTGAATGAAAGGTCTCTGCTTGGAGAGAATGGGTGCGGGGTTCGATTCGGTCGGGGTGGAGCGGAGGAGGAGGTGCTAAAGATTGATTCGTGGTGGAAGGGATGGCGGCGGCCGCGGCGGTGGATCATGGCAGGACGGGCCCTGTCGAGAGGGATATCGAGCAGGTAATGGCTTTTTTTTCTGAGGAATTAATTGATTTTTTTCCTTTTAGTTCTTGAAAGCAGGTCCTTTTTTTTTTTTTTTTGGTTTATATGGTTGAATTTTGAGTCGTTGTAGTACTGGGGGACGAATCAAAGATGAGAAGAGTAGCTTATGTTGGTTTTATTGAGTTTTTATAGTTTGTAAAAATATCATTTTGCTAGCATTTGGATTGGTGGTATTTGCATTAGACTTTATAAAGTAGAGTAAGTGCTCCAACTAGTGTCTCAGTGCAAGCTTTTTGGTCTTTTTTTCTGAAATGGGGGTTACTGCCTTACTGGGCAAAATCTTATATAGCAAATTTGGACTGATATATGATGATGGTTATGAGACTCACTGGAGTGAGTTTGGTCGCTGATTTCAGCTGCCGAGAATAACTAGGGAACTTCCTTCTAAAGTTCTATTAACATCTTGTTATTTGTGGTCGTCTTTCCATTGCACACTAATTATTCTGAAAGGATTTTTTTCAGAAAAATTAATTTTATTTGATTCCTACGTCTGAATCCCCTAGAACTCTACATTTGCACGACTATCATTCATTTCTTTTCCCAGATATGTACACTGTTGTTTCCCAATTCCTATTTATTATGAATTTGGTGATGTCTTTTGACCTGGCTGGTGCCTACTTCCCATGCAACTCTTCTCTGGTTCTTGTCATTCTTTATGATGCTAAATTTATTCCTTTGATGATTAACTTGGGGATTGTAGGATCAGTGGTGATTTGTTTGGAATGAGAGATAAGTGATTCTCTTTGGAGTTTGTTTTCCTACCTTGCATCTAGTTTAGAAAAAGAACCAAGAGATAAATGAGCATGCCTTTTATAGGGGATAAGCGAGGCAGATGAAGTCAACAAGCACATGAATACCATACGGTTAAAAGAAGAAAGAAATTCGTAAAGAAGCCAAGAGTAGCCCTATTGTATGTATCAAAGTACTGGCTAATGACGATGGTCCATTATCATAAAAATGGTAATAAAAGTGACATACTGACATCTATATAGAATAAATTAATAAAATATTTTTTGTGATGGTTTGGACATTGAAGTTGTCAATAATGCTTAATGTTTGGCTATACTGGAAACTCATACGGTTCATAGAGACAGCTTCCTGTTGCCTTGGTTTGTAACTTTTTTCTGAAAATCATTGCATATCTAACTCTAGATACACCAGCTTGTGGCAGCCATATCTACAGTTAACTTCAGCAACGTATCCTGAGAAATATTCCATTGAGTGATTCTTAAACAATTCTTGAATGCTGTAGGGATTTGTAACATTCAAATTTCAAATCCTTTCAATTTTCACACAAACTGGAATCCTTCATATAATATACTGGAAATTTAGGCATGTACATAAATGTTTGTACATCAAACATTATATGTCTCAGTATATTTTTCTAATACACATTTATATTATGTGTATTGGTCTGGCTAAGCTTTCCACAAATAGATTTACAGTTTATTTTTTCTTTTAGATTCCATCCTCTCTTGTAATTTCACATTTGAATCCAATATTCCGGGCTTGATGAACTTTGTTAAGTGCTCAAGTACAAAAAGGTTGAGGCATGCAACTACATTCATTAACTATGGTTTTTGGCACAACCTTCCAAAGGAACAACAGATGTCCATTTGTTATAATATCCTAAGGCAAAATTTGCATGGGAAAAAAATGCTGCTCACATCATAAGACAGCTGCTTCGCAAGTTCACCCCGGGTACAATCTTCAAAATGGACTCAATAATGGGTCCATGCATAAGTCAATCGACAGTCCCATAGATGATGAACTGAGAGAGATGCAGGTGATCCATGTTATTTGATTGCCTAACCTACCTCCCTCTCTTTTATCACTAGTGTCCAACTAGAGATGATCTAAATCAACTTCCACTAATTAAGGTTTATCATACCTGTTACTACCATACCGTACCAGGCATATTATACTAGTACCGAACATGTATGCAATCTCATATCGTACCAATACTCGATAAGCTTGTTATCTCATACTGTATCATATACCGACGCTGTAATAGGATGGTACCAATACGGGATCCAATACTACAATGGTGAACCTTGTCATTAATAATGATCCTTCATAGATGAAGAAGATTGAAAATTTTGTTTGTAGCTTTCATCTTATAAACAGTCTTTTTAGGATAGCAAGACTAAGAAATAGAACATGGGAGGAATCTTTTAGAGTACTTGAATATATATGATACTTCCCTGCTGGGACGCACGAAAAACGAGTGCCATGAGAAATAAAATTTTTAGCCAAGTTCGCATAGGTTTATGAGCTATAAAAGGTATATCATGGATTGCAATGAGATGCAACCCAAGGCTATCTATAACTTAGGGAACAAGCATAACAAGTGGCAAAAAAGTTCTGGTTGGGGATGAGATATTTTTAGCCAATCTCAAACATATCCATGCAATCAAGTAGCTTCCAAGGCATAGCATTAACAACCTAAGGAATGAAAGAAGTTTCTTTGTGGAACATTAATGAGTAGAAACAGCTGCATTTGTGGAACATTGCTGGCAAAACTTGTCTGGTAAATTTTTTTACTAGCATGCACCATTGCAGAGCTAACTAAGGTTCCATAGTGTCACAGGCTTGCTATTCCTCAAGCAACTGTGCGGCACTTAGTAGCTTTGCTTGCCCACAATTGCATCTAAGTCAGCCTACCAAGCAAGAACAAGCAGCTAGAATGCTAAAGAAGTGAAGAAGATCATGCAATAGAGTTTGAGCGAATGGAGTACTTTGTTTGTTCTTTGCTGGTATACTTGGATATGCTTTTGGATGGTTTGACCAGGTAAGGCCTAACCTAACTTTATAGGCAATTCTATGTACAATGAGTGGTTAGGATTATGTATAAATGTCACCAATCTAATGGCTAGGAGCATTCTAGATTACTCTTCAAAACTCTTGCACCTCTATACAAGAGAAGTCTAGAAACCTTCTAGAAAACATCTAACTTATAGCCACATCCATAAGATTCTAGAGAATCCTATAAGCCTCTAGCTCTTTAGGATCCTTTCCATGTGAGGAATATGCACATCAGGCGTCCAATAAAATGCTCGGTCTGTGACAGTAGGCACTGACAAAAGAATGGAAAGATCCTGATATTCAGGAAGCTAGATGTAGTGTGAAAAGAACATGAAGCAGTATGTCCCTAGCAACCAACCTTTCTAGAGCAAAATTTAGAGAAAGATGATGAACTTTTTTTCCCGGAGGATTGATGCAAAATTCGACCTTAGATGCATTAGAAACTGATCAAGATGCCCTAGTATTTTCTCATGTAGGAGGTTGAATCCGTAGCTGAAGCAACTATCAATGGTCCAAAACTAATGTTTCCACGGTTGATTAAATTGCATTTGTAAATCTGCTGAAATACTATCCTTTGGATCAATGACAGTTGACATGACAGATTGTAATCTGATCTGCTATGATACAATAAATCACCCAGCATAAGCATTCCTTGTGCCATTTTATGTGTTTCACTCCATTGAAATTCATGAAACTTCTAATATCAAGTCCAGGTTCGAACTCTTACATGCAAGATTTGCCGTACCATGCCGATTGGGTACTGGTATCTGGTACAGGGATTAGGGAACGTACCAACACTCAGTATGCCAAATCAGCCCTATACCAACATAGTAACAAGTTGGTACTTGTCCGGGGCCTAGTACCGAGATGGTGAGCCTTGCTTACACAAGTAATGATGATTAATACCTGAGACCGCCAAAAGGTTAACAGTGTGAAATAAACAAGCTTGCATATCAAACATAAATATATGCTGCAAAGGACACAAGATATTTTACTGATTGGAACTTGTTGACTTGTACAATACCGACATATTTTGCGACCAAATAATCAAGACATTGGCCTGATTATGTTGTTACGTCATGCATTGTTTTCCTGCAGCATCATAAGAAGTCACTTGCACCCTCTTTCACACTCTTTTAAACTTTTCGTGTTGCTGTAGATCTTACTTGCTCTCTGACTTTGGTTATTGATGTCTTTCCTTATGATTCTCATGCTTTTCTCTTACTTATGATATTGCATTCTGGTTCATAGTGTCCTGTAGTCTTGCAAATGTGTAATATGTAATATCTGGGTCTAATATGTTGTAACCATTCTTCATTTATTTGATTTTAGAGTTATTCTAAGGCAGACATGTCACTTATCTTACTGGACCTTTTTTTTTTTTTCTGTGGTTCTTTCTCAAGATCACATGAATGTATTGTTGATAGAGAGTAGATAACATTTTAACGGACATTTTCCTATTTCAGGCTATCACCGCTCTTAAGAAAGGAGCATACTTGCTCAAGTATGGACGCAGAGGAAAGCCTAAATTTTGCCCATTTAGGCTGTCTAATGTAAGCTTATTGACATTGTATTTTTGGATATTTAATTTTCATAAGGAATGGTTAAAAAAATCCATATGCTGCACTTACCAGACTTTTAGTTGTACTTCTTTTTCCCTGGGCAGAAAATTTATCAATATTTGGTCTTCCATTAACTTTCAGAACTATTATAGATGTGTCCATTGAATGCCATTGCTGAAGAGTACTACTTTGAAACTAGTGGCAATGTTTTAGCTAAGGTTACAAGTGTTGTGTAAGCTCTATTAAAAAAGCTAATAGTCTTCTAAGAACTGGTGCACTCTTCAGAAGTGGATTCACAAGGACATGAAAGACCAAAGATATGACAGAAACATGACTTTCTATACGATTGTCACCTTTCCATGTACGTACAAATTGTTTACTAGTCAAAAAAATCCCACTTTAAGGAAGCATACATTGTGGTATATCTTGGCTATGTGAGTCGGAGCTGATGAACATAACCCTCATTATATATTATCAATGTTAGAAGCCTTTTTGAGAGAAATTGGGCAATGCTGATCTGATTATGCTACCAATAATTTCATAGAAGTGTTTGCCTCCTCTCCTGTTTGTATGGTAAGTTGGATATGCATGCCTGCCACCCCTTCTAAGCATAATTGTATTATTATTTGCAATGCTTGATTCAGTTCAGGCATTTGGATTACTACTAATTATTTCTGTATTTTGGGAATAAAACCCAAGAGGAGAAGCCTAACAATAAATAGAGCATTGTATAGAATGACCAGCATGTTGGAGGATGTCATCACTATCTTCTGCCTCCCTTTTGATAAATGCCAGTGGTAGAGGGAAGTTGATAATCCATCTTGGATGTTGCTTGACCATCCTGTGAGCCACCACTGAAGGACCAGATCAGGAGTGATAAACTGACCTCGACATGGCTTAGATGAACTTTAGGGAGATATCAAGTCCATCAGTAGTCCATGCATTCATCCTACATCTGGTTGGGAGCACCATATTTTCAAAGCCACCTCGAACATTGTGTTTCTATAGTGGCTTGCTAACCCAACACACACTTGCTAACCCCAGCATAGTGGCATTAATGCAAAAAAAAAAAAGAAGCCTGTCCTTAGAAGTAACTATCATCACCAATTTCCATATATAGATCAATAAGTTGTAGGAGCCTAAGTTGGGCTTCCGGTTACCAAGAGCTTCCTTCAATTATCATTTATTGTTTCCTTGTGTTCTTTTGCCTTTCAAATTAATAATGGCTAAAATATATCTTATCTTCTGTTGTCTCTTAATATAGAAGTATCATTCTGAATTTTGAAATTCAACATGACAAGGCTCCTTGGTTAGCAGGTGAGGCAATGTTTGAGCCTGGAATATGCGCTTGCAATTGAAAAAGGGGGAGCTTGAGACTGACCCTGCTTCCTTGTGTTGAATATTATATAATTTAGATAAATATATATGTATGTGTGATAATCATTAAAGAATATTCAGCTGTTAGATCATATTCTAACAGCTGAAATATTTGGATAATTCCAGCTATGGTAAAAATCTCAGATCGTGGATTCACATACCGATCGAAGTGGGGGCATACTGCTTGTTATGTATCACTTATACCGTGTTGGGGCGCCTGCTTGTGCTGGTATGAGAGCATACGCGGTGTGCATGGTACTACTTTTCATTCTTGATTGACTCCTGGCTGCAGCTCAAATAATTTGAACTTTGAGCTAAACCAAATGGAACTCAGTCTTCAAACTCTGTTCTGGTCTAACATTGAGCAAAATAGGCTTAGCTTGTCATGAACGTGAACCAATTTCAAGTTAGTTTTGGCTGAAGAAGCAATAACCTTATACCACATTCTTTGTATTGACAAAAAGGCTTAATATACGGTTCCATGAACCCTTAAATGGTTAAATATCTAAAGTAGAACAGTGAAGGTTATATACTTGAGAACTTTCTGTTTACTGCTTGAATTAGAGCACAAATCAATTTATTATCTATCAATGCCTTTATTTGTAATGGTGCCATGATGCCATCGTTATCATTTGATTGTGTGTCATATCATACAGCTCACATATTTGTTAAGGCATGCATGAATAGATATGTAGACTATATGCACTTGTGTGCCACATTTATGTGGTGATCGTTTCTCATGACCACTCTGAATTTGTTGGTTGTCACTATCTATGCATTGTTTTCTTCTGTTATCGAAATTCTTTATTAATATGTTATAATATGTATTTTTCTCAACATGGCTCTGACCATATTGTGCATTTCCAGGATGAATCGGTATTAATATGGTTCTCGGGCAAAGAGGAGAAACACCTCAAATTAAGCCATGTCTCCAGAATCATGCCTGGACAACGCACTGTGAGTTTTAGTATTTCAGAATTTTAAGTTTTCAGAAGAATGCATCCGATCACCCCCCCCCCCCCCCAACTCCAACCCCACCACTGAAAAAAAAAAAAAAAACATGCATATGACCTAACAGTTCTAAGGAAACAAAAGCTGTGACAATTTTTATGAACATGTTTCCCTATTCATTTAAGCAAGTTATTTGGGCAGAGAAAAACTAGTTAGTCACATTAGGCAGATTCAAGAAGATGTCGTGAGATGTGAATACATTTCTTCCTGGGGAATGTATAGGAATGTATAAGTAATTAAATTTCGTGATGCTTGCAAGTTGTATGTTTTATTCAGGAAGTCGTTAATATAATTTTATATAAATTTGGAATTATAGTATCTTAGAGAGAAGAAAATCTATGAAGGAATATTCCCTATAATGGGCAACCCAGTGCACAAGGCTCCGGCTACTATGGGGTCTAGAGAGGATTAGATGTAAGCAATCTTATCCCCATGTGTGAAGAGGTTGTTTCCATATTTCAAATCCATGACACCTTGGTGAGAGTTGACAACCTTACGATCGTGCTTAGGCCCTCTCTCTTTTAGGGGATATTCTGTGTAGTTCATTAATTTCTAAAGTGTATCAGCAAAGCTATGCTACCAACTTTCACAGAAACTTTCCAAAGTAGGACACTTGTGTTAGAGAATGATTGCTTCATTACCTCTCCTAATGTAGGTAACTTGCTACATACACATGGCTGGGTTGCCTGATTTTTGCCCTTACATCTTTTCTTGGATTCTCCATGTTGAATGAGTTTATGTGTTTTCTTCTTTCATCTTTTCCTTGTGCAGTTTCTCAAGGAGTTCAGTGGAGAAATAATAGTGCGAACAATGATTCTTTAGGCAATCGTTACACTAAATGCAGGGAGATTGTCTTTGTTGACCACCTCCAAAACATTCTCATAGACATCTGGAGGGACACCAGGACACCTAATGCTGCTCCTGAACCACCTCATGATGGATTTTGAGTTGTACATTGTCTCTGATACTTATGCAACTTCAACTTCTGCTAAATTTCATTTGATATGGGGTACTTGGACCTTTGCAGTGGGGACAAAGAGCAGTGCTGTAATTGGATTGGATTGATGTCTTTGATCCAAAGCTCACCAAAATTGAGCTAGTCAAGAATTGTTATAAAAATAAAAAAACCCATTTGGATTAGGTTTCAGGCCAATATGCATAGTAGGATTATTTCCAGACATCTCTTCCCTACCTGTGGCATAAAAAGATTAGCGACAATGATGTTTAATGACAATTGGAGGATATTTTGTAGGGTTATCAATATTTTATGTAACTGTTTTGGTCCTTGAAACTTATGTGTGCGGTTCCTTGCAACTTGGAAGATTTATATGTTAGCACTTTACTTCTTCAAATATATTAAATATTGATTAGAAAAACATTTCTATTTTTCAGGCAATATTTCAGAGGTACCCACGGCCTGAGAAGGAGTGCCAGTCATTTTCTCTTATCTATAATGATAGATCATTGGATCTCGTGAGTGTTGTTGCATCTTGAGCATTTTCTATGGTGGTTATTGTTTTTATTGAATCTTGGGTGCTCTTATCCTGTCTGTCTTGATTATTTTTCTGTTTTCATTTAATAGCTTTCACAATTTTGAAGGCTGAATGGTTGTTCTGTCATCTCTCTCTAATCTATACCAGATCTGCAAGGATAAGGATGAAGCTGAAGTGTGGTTTGCTGGTCTTAAAACACTGATATCACGAAGCCATCACCGGAAATGGAGAACCGAATCTAGAAGTGATGGAGTGTCTTCTGGTACTAATAGTCCAAGAACGTACACCCGTAGAAGTTCACCTTTGAGCTCTCCTTTTGGTAGCAGTGATAGCATGCAGAAGGTGCTCCATGTTCATCTTAATTTCTTTATCTTTGATGTTCACTATTATATTCTTTAAAACAGGAAGTCCTTGGTTTTTATTTAATTCAGGATGGCAGTGAAACCCTTCGACTTCGAAGTCCATATGAAAGTCCACCGAAGAATGGCTTGGACAAGGCATTTTCTGATGGTCTGTTATATGCTGTGCCTCCTAAGGTTTTCTTTCCTTCAGATTCTGCTAGTGCATCGGTGCACTCTTTGTCATCAGGATGCTCAGATAATGCAAACGGGCATACAAGGGGCATTATGATGGACACTTTTAGGGTAAGCCTGTCAAGTGCTGTTAGCTCATCAAGTCAAGGCTCTGGTCATGATGATGGTGATGCTTTAGGTGATGTTTTCATATGGGGTGATGGAACCGGGGATGGAATTCTAGGTGGTGGTGGTCCTAGGGTTGGAAGCTGTTCAGGCATTAAAATAGATTCGCTTGTTCCAAAAGCCTTAGAATCTGCTGTAATACTTGATGTTCAAAACATATCTTGTGGTGGCAGACATGCTGCACTTGTCACTAAACAAGGAGAGATCTACACTTGGGGAGAGGAATCGGGGGGCAGGCTTGGACATGGAGTAGATTCTGATGTGGCACAACCAAAACTCGTTGATGCTCTCGTCAATATGAATATTGAACTTGTAGCATGTGGGGAGTATCATACATGTGCTGTTACACTCTCTGGAGACCTCTACACATGGGGTGATGGTACTTTTAATTTTGGGCTTCTTGGGCATGGAAATGAAGTGAGTCATTGGGTCCCAAAAAGGGTTCATGGGCCTTTAGAGGGCATACATGTTTCATCAATTTCTTGTGGACCTTGGCATACAGCTGTTGTAACCTCTGCTGGACAATTATTTACTTTCGGAGATGGGACTTTTGGCGTTCTAGGTCATGGAGATCGCAAAAGTGTCTCAGTGCCTAGGGAAGTAGAATCCCTCAAAGGACTACGCACAGTGCGAGCAGCTTGTGGTGTTTGGCATACTGCTGCAGTTGTTGAAGTTATGGCTGGAAATTCTAGTTCTAGTAACTGTTCTTCAGGGAAGCTGTTTACATGGGGGGATGGAGATAAAGGCCGCCTAGGACATGGTGACAAAGAACCAAGACTTGTGCCTACTTGTGTGGCTGCCTTGGTTGAACCAAACTTTTGTCAAGTTGCCTGCGGGCACAGCCTAACTGTAGCACTTTCGACCTCAGGCCATGTCTATACAATGGGTAGTACTGTTTATGGTCAACTTGGGAGTCCTCAGGCAGATGGAAAGCTCCCTGTCCGGGTTGAAGGTAAGCTACTAAAGAACTTCGTGGAGGAGATATCATGTGGGGCATATCATGTTGCTGTCCTAACTTCAAGAACTGAAGTGTACACTTGGGGTAAAGGTGCAAATGGCCGATTAGGTCATGGCGATACTGATGATAGGAATACCCCAACACTGGTTGAAGCTTTAAAAGATAAACAAGTCCGAAGTGTTGTTTGTGGCACCAACTTTACTGCAGCAATCTGTATTCATAAGTGGGTGTCTGGTGTTGAACACTCTATGTGCTCAGGCTGCCGCCTGCCATTTAATTTCAAGAGAAAACGCCATAATTGCTACAACTGTGCACTTGTCTTTTGTCATTCCTGCAGCAGTAAAAAGTCTCTTAGGGCTTCTATGGCACCAAATCCGAACAAACCATATCGTGTCTGTGACAGCTGCTTTAACAAGTTAAGCAAGTCTTTGGAAGCTGATTCATCATCTCATTCTGCAGCAACTAAAAAGGGTAGTGTAATTCAGGGGTTCAGTGAAATGATTGAGAAGGAGGATAAGTTGGATCCTAGATCACACATACAAATCTCTAGACTATCTTCAATGGAAACAGAAAGCAGATCTTCCAAGAGAAACAAGAAATTTGAATTCAATAGCAATCGTGTATCTCCCATCCCAAATGGAAGTTCACATTGGAGTGCCCTTAACATCTCAAAATCACTGAATCCAGTATTCGGAACATCAAGGAAGTTCTTTTCTGCTTCAGTTCCTGGATCAAGAATTGTTTCTCGTGCAACTTCACCAATATCAAGAAGGCCCAGCCCCCCTCGTTCTACAACACCAACACCAACTCTGGGAGGGCTTACATCTCCAAAAGTCACTGTTGATGACGCAAAAAGGACAAATGATAGCCTAAGCCAAGAAGTTCTTAGGTTAAGAGCTCAGGTATGTGCTTTACCTGACACATCATGCATATCTTTAGTTTTATGTTCTTTTTTCTAGATCTGTCATTATATTTTGTTAAGCACTGCATGTCATTGATTCATAATAAAGGAGAATTGGTATATTTACTTCTAGTATATGTAATATTGGGCTGTGCATCAAGAGCAGCTTCTTTTGGAGCTCCTAGACTTTTGATTGGTACTAGTGAGAAGAGTCATCTGCCCATTCATTAATTGGGTATTTAAAGTTGACTGGATCTTGATGGAGGCTTTAGAGATGATATGTGCTACAATGGACAAAGTAGACAACTACCATTATATATTGATATGAATACATATCATACTGAGCAGAGCCTAATTCTAATGGTTGAACTTCATCATCTATTATGCATCTTAGAGCTGAGAGTGCCTTTAGTGATGATATCTATGGTTTTAAACTCTGTTGAAAGTATTTGTTGGGTATGGATAACCCAAGGAAGAATCATCAGTTTAAACTTGATGGATTTATTTTATAGTTTATGTGCAAAACAACTTCTCCCATCACATACATGTAGCTCGATTACTAATTGATGAATTTGCACTTCTATTTTTATATTTCAATATGGTTATTTGAACTAATTGATTTCAATATGGCCATAAGTTTATGAATTTGCACTTCTATTTTTATATTTCAATATGGTTAGATTTTCTTAGAAACAACAAATTCTGCAATTTAAATGATCAAATCAATTAGTTCATCGCCCTATAGCTGTCCAAATTATTGTATTCTGTAGAAAGTTTAGTTAACAGGAAATCTCCCGAGCATATGTGGATAGCAGCTTGTATCTTTCTGTTTTAATGCATACCAATACCTAACATGATATGGAACAATGGTTTCCATCATAAATGGATGGCTGAACAGTATGAGCATGGTGTATATAATTTACACCTTGTTTATGTTATATGTGGATCCATGTCACGTCTTTCAGTGGTCAGCTATTTGTAGTTCCTGCAAAGCAAGTGGAGATCACTAATTTTTGTAGGAAAATTGGTGTGTGTTGAATTGCTTATAGATGATTTTTGATGAAGCATGTTTTGTAGGTAGAGAATCTTACACGCAAGGCCCAGCTTCAAGAAGTTGAGTTGGAAAGAACAACCAAACAGTTGAAGGAGGCTATTGGAATTGCGGGGGAAGAAACTGCAAAGTGCAAGGCAGCAAAAGAAGTTATAAAGTCACTTACTTCCCAAGTAAGGATCATCATTTCGAACCATTATATGATTGCAGTTATGATTTATTATATATCTAATTTGCTGATATTGTTTTTTATGGTGTCAATAACATGATTTGAACTACTTTGTTACTTTTGAATTTGTTGGAGCTGTGTTTTGGGCAAAGTTATTTATAGGTTATACCAAATTGTAGTTGTAGATTATAGCTAGTTTATAGTTATTTCTGCAGGTCTTGAAACTGTTGTTGCATACTCTACTTTAAAACAAATACAAACCAATGTTCAAAATATCAAAGTACGGGGATGATCTGATTGAGATTGGGTGCAAGACATGCTATGATCAAGGATTTTGCCGACAAAGTGTATTGATGGATATGGATAGATATGGCTGCTATGCCCTTGATCTGGCCTTTTTCAGATTTATGCAAATTTTGGTTGTAGGTTTTAGGTTCCAACCAAACCTGAAGAATATTTAATTGTTATCCTGGACTCATGTGTTAATTCATGCTCTAATGCATGCATCTAATGATCAAACAGCATTTGACTTCACAGTATCCCCTCATATTTTTTTGTTTTCCATCAAAGATGAAATTCCACTTGAATTTTTTAAGAAATAAGAAAGAGAAGGGAGAAGATTTACCTAGCTAGGATGATTTTCTAGCCTCAAAAATTAAAAATCAAGCTTTGATCCTATAAACTGCTTACCCTAGGCAATTTTGGCTTCCCCTCCACCTTGTTTCCACCTTCACTTGGGGGAGGATGATTGCAAAAGAGTTTGTTTGAGCCATCCAGCCCTACAATTCGAGCTGGTTTGAGCTTATTCTGGGACAAATCAAGTTTGGGAGCAATAGACCTTGATCCACCCCTTACTGCTTGACTTGGGGTAGGTTAAAGTGGTTTAGTGCAGTTCGAGCATGAATCAACTTTCCACTATAACATTACCAATTTCAACTCAAGTGAATTAAACTTACATCAATCATGAAGAACTTAGAAAATGCTGAATTCTATCATCACTTTCCTTTATTGCAGTTGCATCAGTAGCCAAGCATCATAGCTTTAAGCATTTAGTCTTGCCAAGGGGGAAGGCTGGTCATTTGTTGTTCGATTTCAAGTTGAAAGAAGAAAACCATAGACATATCAAAGTAAGGAGGGTTTGTGTTAACAGAAGATTTGATTATATGCCCACCAAAAAAAAGAGCATTCAGTTATATAAAGTACTATCTTCTCTATTTATTCTCATGCGATGGTAAGAAAGTATACGATCCTGGTGTCTAATTTTCGTTTACTTAGAAAGGCACTATACTATTCAGCCACAGGAACCAGAATGCCATTCTTGTTAAACTAAAAAAGAGAGCATTCAGTTATATAAAGTGAAATCTTCTCTACTTAATTCTCATGCGATGGTAAAAAAGTATACGATCCTGGTGTCTAATTTTTGTTTACTTAGAAAGGCACTATAATATTCAGCCACAGGAACCAGAATGCCATTCTCGTTAAAATGCGAATAGGTACTGTTATGGTGTCACATTTAACTAACAATGCCACAAAAGAAGTGCAGCTATGAGATGTTATATGGCAAATCAACAGCATAAGGTTACAGGCATGAATTATACCATTCATTCCCATGAAAACAACATAAAAGGATGTAGAAAAAAATCAAATCATAAAACTAAGATGTCCAAAATACAAAATGCACATATCCTGCATATTGCCTTTTGGAAGGAAAAAATGATCTTTTGGTTGCATATAATTATCTTATTTCCAATAGGTCCGTTGGGACCTAAAAAATTAAAGTTTGCACCTAAGCCACTCCTGGAAATCATAGCAGATGGTGGAATGCATCTTAGTCTTATCTGGATTGCATCTTGTAGATCCCCTCAAATTTAAAGTATTGACATGGACCTCATGCTGAGCATTGAACCATTCTTGATGATGTTCATTAAGAGATGGAGAATGATAAGACAATACAAAAGAAAGAATGTGAAAATGCAACTATATCAGTGAGATGAGTTTATTTTCTATGCTTGTATGAAGTATCTGTATCACTAACTAAAATGTATAAATTAAGTTAATAGCTAGGATGCAGAAGTATGAACTCAGCCAGTGGCATCCAAAACTTTTAGCTAATCATGAACCACAAAGGATGTCAACCTTTTTTTTTAACAATTCACTCCAAGAAATTGGCATAGAAAATTTTGCCTTTTTCTGCCGTTGACAGGGAGTATGATTGTGTTTGAGATATTAACAAAGGTTTGTGAGATCATGACCAAGTCTAAATTTGGGGAAGCTAGCAAATAAGTTGGGCATCTTTATACGGATCCTGTGTAGGCCTTTACTGCTACATGGAGGGCTAGGATGTTGAGTAAAAAGTTCCTGCATAAATTTATGGTATGGGTTCTTTTAATCATAATTACTTTTCAAAAAACCTAGAGTTGTGTCCAAGATAACTTGGGATTCTTTTTCCCTGCACCGACACAAAACCCTAATTCTATATAAAATATATTCATAGCCTCCTAGAACTTATTGTTTGGTGTCCTTTTGTGCTAACATAAGTTTTTGTGTTGGAGCAAGAATAGTGAAAACTCCTAGATGCACACTGGTCAGTTCAAGAAAATTTGTGAAGGCAGGTTCCTGGTGCTTGGTCATCTCGGGCAGAAAATGGCTTTTTAAATCTTTAGTTTCAGCTCATGGTAATATGTATTTTGATACTTTTGACAACTGTCATTACCCATGGAAGACAATAATCTCAACTCTTGGTTTGATGGGAGAGTTAAAGAGTAGGATATGTCAAACTTCAGTTTAATCTCTTCAATGAATTAACTAGTCATGAATTTGAGCAGTGTTAATTAACTTCAGTTTACGGCCTGGATCATTCTAATATATATTCTGGATACAGAAGCATGACTTAAGAAAGTTGATGACATGGGCATATGCAAGCTTGGCTTTGAGGGGGATTTGCTTACACTATCAACTAGCTCAATCTTTTGGCCTCAGCTCATAGGATGAATCACAATATTATATGGCCAATTATCTTTTCTTCTCTATTCAAGGATTTGTAATCATAGAAGTGCTTAAATTGGTTTTCAGTTTTCTATGGGATGGACAGGGAGTTGCAATCATATAAGTGGTTGATAAAGTACTTCAATTGATATGTGGCTGTTACTTGCTAATGATTTAGACACTTCGTGCGCCCTATCTCTTGATGGAAGATTTTGGATTTGACATTACGAGGCAAAACAAAGTGCACTTTGTGCATGAGTTTTTTTGCTACTCTGAGTTTGTTTTAGTAGCAAAGACCATCACCAACTATAGATGCAATTTTCGAAGGAAATTTCTGGTCGTGTGCTTATTGCTGTTTTTTAAGCATGTACTTACTGTTCCATCTTGTTTCTCATGTATCTTCTTGTTTGGAGCAGTTGAAGGATATGGCTGAAAGGTTACCCATTGGAGCAGCCAGAAACAGTAAACTCCCTTCATTGGCATCCTTCAATAACAATCCTGCTTCAAGTGATATTTCAGCTGCAGCTGTTGATCAGATGAGTAGTCCTTCCACTTCATCTCATGAACCAGAGTCAAATGGTTCAAATGGATTGTTGGTTTCTAATAGAGCCAGTTCCATAAGCAACCGGAGCAAAGTAGGTCATTCAGAAGCAGTAAGGAATGGAAGCAAGGTGACAAATGCTGACCCCCATCAAGAGTCTGAATGGGTTGAGCAAGATGAGCCAGGCGTATATATTACCCTCACTTCTCTACCTGGGGGTGTCAAAGATCTCAAAAGGGTCCGGTTCAGGTATGTCTGAAGCACTAATATTCTGATTTGCATCCCAAAATAGTATACAAAGCAATTATCTTGCACATGATTACTTGCTGAGAGCGTTGCTTTCTCTTTGCATAACTGTTACTTGCTATTATATTGGACTAAAGTATAGCACATACGATGCATCTGCAAGTTTTTTTCTTTTTTTTTTTAAATAATATAGCGAGAGGTGCCATGCCTTGTTGTAGCAAGATTTTTTTTTTTCATTTGGTGAGAGATGCCTCTATCCTATGGAAACGGGATTTTTTTATATTTTTTTGTTTTTTAAAGATGAATACCTTTGGTTCATAGAGGAAAGGGGAAAAGAAGAATTTTTTTTTTTTTAAAAAAATTTGGAACCCTGATATATATGATTTTGGAGGGAGGTGAAATCCGGGAAATATGAAAAGAGATTTTTTTTTTTTTTTTTTGGGCGGGGTGGTGGTGGGGAACCGCTGAAGCTTCAAGGCTGCAGGCTTCAAGGCTGGTGGTGTGAACCTGGCCTCAAGCTTTTCATATATATTATTAGACATTATCAAACTGCAAGCACCAAACAACTGCCATTTGAATTATATGTATATGTGTGTGGGGATCATTTTGCAATGTTAGGAATGACAACATCAGTAGACAGAAGATCTGCTAGGGAAGTGTATAAATTGCTGTCTATTCTCCATGCAAAATGTTTTTCCATTTTGATATATGTTAGATAATAGCTATATCATTATCAGCTCATCAAGTACTTCTTATGATTAAAATTATACTTCTTTTTCCATTTTGCAATGTTTGAAGAAGGTCAAATACTTTATAGCCAGTAGTTAATTGGGGTTCATGGTGTAATTGAAAGCAAATGATAAATTAGCTGTTGGTGAAATACTGTATCTGATATGGTGGTGATTTTGAATACAAATCATCATGCTGATTGGTTTGGTTTGTGACTCTATTGTCAGTATTTGTGCAGCTGCCTCTACGTGTAATATCATAACAAATCTCATTTTGCTCCTTACATTATTTTCTCACCTGTACGAGGACTCTCTAATTCTTTGTTTGGAATCAGTCGGAAGCGGTTCAGTGAGAAACAAGCTGAACAATGGTGGGCCGAGAACCGGGCAAGGGTATATGAGCAGTACAACGTGCGCATGGTTGACAGGTCTGCCTCGAGTGTTGGGAATGATGAAGGATCTCATTGAAATTGACTTGCAAGTATTGGTTCCCTAAATTGGAGCCAAGCTGCAGAAATGAGGAAGCTCTCACTGATTGAATGGTTGTAAATGTGGGTATATTTTATTTTGCCCTATGAAAGATTGGAGGGCCCTGATATAAGATGTGGTTGGTATTCTACATGATTTTTTCCCCCTTATTGTATGGAAAAATAGAGTGGGTTTGAGCATGAGGAATGTAAATTCACATTAGGCAGCTGGCAATATCCTGCCTTGTAAATTCATAAGCAAGTGCATCGTCTCTCGTCCCTTCTGTTTTCCTTTTTTCTTCTTTCAATAACCAATGAAAGGAAGGCACATGGTTTCGGTGGTCGAGCTGCTGAAAATTTGCACAAGAGTGGGCCTGTGCATTGGTTTTTCAGCTGCAAGAGCTTCATGAAGATTTTGTCTTTTGATAAGTTGTAATAGAAAAACAGCTGCCTTGATTGCTGAATTTAGACAGTACTTTTGATTCACAAAATCTGATAATGATTGGCTGTGATGTCTCTTATAAAAATGAAATAAATTAGAATTAAAAAGAATCACTGGATTAGATGAGTTATGGTGTAATCGATGGAAAGAAGTTACAAAAATTTTCAGTTCAGCCATGAGTCTTTTTTTTTTTTTTTTTTTGTTGCGCCAGTCTTTTTTTTTTTTATAATTCTTTTGGGATCAAGAAAAACAAAAAAAAAGAAAAAAACCTCTACAGCTGCGGTATTGGCTAGCTGAGGAAAAGTCAAGGAATAGCAAGGGGTGCTGCAAAAAGTCAAACTTTGTGTTTTAATTTCCTTTCCTGGAAACGTGAAGCTTCGTTCCAAATGTGCAAATTGGCTGGACTTTCTTTTCTGAGGAAAAGAACTGAGCCAAAATTAGCTTGTCGTTGCGCAACGTTCAAGCTAGTAAACTTTGGAATTGCAACAATTTCTGATCTTTTCGCAAAAAATTAAGCAGGCAAACTTGTTCTCCATGCAGGAATGCCTCAAACAACCAACTTTGTCATACTAGCCTGCATCGAAACAAGAGGGCTATGAGTTACTCATGGTTCGAAGGAGACTGGGGAGGGAAGGCTTCTACTCGCGAACCCAGGTTTTTTTACTTGGACACTTCTAGGTGGTTGAAATCCTGAGGAATGATACGATCAAGACTTGAATCCTGCAGGTGTGACCAGGGCTGACAAACTAGGGAGTTACTTCTGCCAAAAAAAACTGGGAAGTTACTTGCAATTTGGCTCGAAATTTGGCCCGTCTGAGCTGAGTACAGTCAAGCTTAGCTCACTTATGATTGACTCTATTTAGCTTAAAATATGAACAAATAAATAATATATATTATTTTTAATTATTATATTAAAATATTTTTTATATTTATTGTTACGGTGGTATCATGGATGTATCGGATTTACAGTTCTATGAGTTATGACTATGCTGTGAAGAGCTACCTTCATATGAGCTGAGCTGATCCTGATATAAGCTGAGCTGATCCTGATATAAGGTATCCTAAGCATCTATGTTGATATGAACTGAAGCCAAAAGCAATAAATGTCCCCACGTGAAGAGCATATGAAGGCTAAAATCTCTCATGATTGACAACCTATGCAATTAATAAGTGGGACCATCATCTGCCATGAGATAACACCACTCATTCAACAAGGCCAAAAGATCAGGCATGGTCTATGAGGTTATTCAAAAGGGGTATTCAAATCTCTCACTTAGTATGCTACCAACAACGATCTTCTCACTTCACGAGAGTAATCGAAGGCTGAATTATCCTGTCCAATTTGGCATGACCAACAATCTAGTAATCTCGGGATCATGCAATCTCATAGCTAACAATCCAGCTATCCAACATCCTTCTATATAAATAATCAGAGTCCTGAGGACTCAGCTAAGTTCAATCGAACTTCTCTTAGAGAATCCGTTGCTGCTTCTTTGTTCTCTATTTTTCTGACTCAAGCATTGGAGGATCCTCACTGAAACCACAACCTTCAGTTTGGAGACTTGTTTTGCAGATCACTCCAGACCGGCATCCTCACTTGAAGCTACCAGGTGTTCATTTTTCGATCCCGACCAATTTAAGCAGCAACAGATAGAAGAAGGGTTACATTCGCATTTATGGCTCCAAGATGGACATCTTCTCGATTTTCCAATGCCGTCGTCTCCCAATAGGCAGCCAGCCAAGCTGACAATCAAGCTCAGCCGCTGGTGCTGGAAATCCCTCCACTGGTACAATCAATAGTTCCACCACCGGTTCAACCAGCCCTGCCGGCGTCAACCACGGCTGGCTAATTCGGCCAACTCTTCTAGCAAGTTCAACATCTGACGATTGTAATTCAAGTGATCCAAAACCTTTCTCGTGCTCTTTCAGGCAATGTCACTGGCATCTCCTGCGGCGGCACCTTCACCGAATCTGGCTTCCTAGCCCCCGTCCAAGCTCCTGACCTCTGATTGAATTTCAAGGTTCATCCCCTCATACTCGTCGGCCATCTGCATGCTCAGATCCGTGCTTCCTGGCCTCCATCCGAGCTCCGATTCCCTCCATCCGAGCTCCTAGCCCCTGTCCAAGCTCCCGACCTCCGTTCGAATTTTCTGACCGCTCCTCCTGTGGACCCTGTCGAGCTCTGAGGGCCTTGTCATCCTAAACATTCAAGGCCATAAAGGGTTCCTTCGAAGTAAAACTGGTTGGATCCAAGGCTTGAGGGGGTGGCAGATCCAAAATTATTTACGTGCGATATCCTTTGCTCACACGCCTTGGCATGAAAATCATCCACAACTGAGGTCTGACCTACGACTGTGCCGTGGCCACCCATGAGGGGCCTCAAGGTACGCTATGTTCATTTATTATGATCCAAATGGACAACCTGCAAGAGAAAGTAGTGGAGCACATGCCGGACGTGGACCCACAACATTCTAAGTAAAAAATGAAGCCTAGGAATACATGAAAATGGTGGAACATGGTCATCTAAGGTCAAATCTGAGGTAAATCCTTCAAATTCGAGGTAAAATCATTCAAATTTGAGGTAAAAGCCTTCAAATCCGAGGTAAAAGCCTTCAAATTTGAGATAAAATCCTTCAAATCCAAGATAAAATCCTTCGAATCCGAGGTAAAAGCCTTCAAATCCGAGGTAAATCCTTCAAATCTTAGGTAAAAACCTTCAAATTTGAGATAAATCCTTTAAATCTGAGGTAAAAGCCTTCAAATCCAAGGTAAATTCTTCAAATCTGAGGTAAATCCTTCAAATCCAAGGTAAAAACCTTCAAATCTGAGGTAAATCCTTCAAATTTGAGGTAAAAACTTTTAAATCCGAGGTAAATCCTTCAAATCCGAGATAAAATATATAAATCCAAAGTCCAAGCATGCAGATCTGAGGTAAAAATCAAACTAAAAATAAGTCCAAACTGAGGCAAACAACAGGAGTGAAGCAAAACTCAAAAAGCTTCCAAACAGTACTCACAACTATCATAGTAAAAAGCTTTTGAATCTTATCTATTATTCTGTGTCATTCTTTGTGAACAACAGATCTTCAAGCATTTAAATTGAAGTGGAGATCAAGCTAAAGCCACAAAGATAAGATGAGACTTATGAGACGACCTCCAAAAAATTAGCCTCAAAAGGTCAATATTACCGGAATGTAAATCTAAGCAAGCCCAGGAGAAGCAAACTAGCTCAAACGGATAACAGTCTATTTACCTCCAAAAGTATGATCTGATTAAAAAATCAAAAGGTTCGATTAGAGCTGATTTGGTAAGTTTCCTTATCTTTTGTGTGCAGATGCCCAACTCAAGACTTAGGCGACTTCGAGGTGGAGCTAACTTATCAGACCCCTGCAGAGCCCAAGTCATACGAGAAGCGGAGGGAGACCCTTAGAAAATTTTCGGAGGGATAACTAATCAGACCCTCAGAATACCGTCGAGAGTACAAGATGTCGTAGGCACACACTGCATCTCGCATGAAGACGAAAGTGCTAGATGCTGTAGGCACAAGATCACCGCAGGCATATAACGCCACTCGTGAGGGCTAACTTACAAGACTATCGAGAAGACCTCGGCGACTTTGAGGCGGGGCTAACTTACTAGACCCCTGCAGAGCCCAAGTCACATGAGAAGCGGGAGGAGATCCTTAGGGAACTTCTAGAGGGATAACTAATCAGACCCTCAAAATACTATCGAGAGTACTAGATGCCGTAGGCACAAGCTCACCGCAGGCACACACTGCATCTCGTACGAAAACGAGAAGTGCTAGATGCCGTAGTCACAAGATCGCTGCAGACATACAATACCACTTGTGAGGGCTAACTTACAAGACCCTCGAGAAGACCTCGGAGACTTTGAGGTGGGGCTAACTTACCAGACCCCTACAGAGCCCGAGTCATGCGAGAAGCAGAGGGAGATCCTTAGGGAACCTCTGGAGGGATAACTAATTAGATCTTCAGAATGCCGTCGAGAATGCAAGATGCCGTAGGCACAAGCTCG
Organism: Elaeis guineensis; assembly: GCF_000442705.2. Classification (NCBI taxonomy): domain Eukaryota; kingdom Viridiplantae; phylum Streptophyta; class Magnoliopsida; order Arecales; family Arecaceae; genus Elaeis; species Elaeis guineensis. Next base: position 9,924,659 of record NC_025999.2, on the reverse strand, counting down.
CCGCAGGCACACACTGCATCTCACACGAAAACGAGAAGTACTAGATGCCGCAGGCATAAGATCGCTATAGGTACACAACGCCACTCGTAAGGGCTAACTTACAAGACCCTCGAGAAGACTTCGGTGACTTCGAGGTGGGGCTAACTTATCAGATCCCTGCAGAGCCTGAGTCGCATGAGAAGCAAAGGGAGACCTTTAGGGAATCTCTGAAGTAATAACTAATCAGACCCTCAGAATATCATCGAGAGTGCAATATACCGTAGGTACAAGCTCGCCGCAGGCACACATTGCATCTCGTGCGAAGATGAGAAGTGCTAGATGCCGTAGGCATAAGATCGCCGCAGGCACACAACGCCACTCGTGAGGGCTAACTTACAAAACCCTTGAGAAGACCTCGGCGACTTCAAGGTGGGGCTAACTTATCGAATCCATGCAGAGCCCGAGTCGTATGAGAAGTGAGGGGAGATCCTTAGAGAACCTCCGAAGGGATAACTAATCAGACCTTTAGAATGCCGTCGAGAGTGCAAGATGCCGTAAGCACAAGCTCGCCACAGGCACCCACAGCATCTTGCACGAAAACAAGAAGTGCTAGATACCATAGGTACAAGATCGCTACAGGCACACAATGCCACTCGTGAGGGATAACTTACAAGATTCTTGAAAAGATCTCGACAATTTTGAGATGGGGCTAATTTACCAGACCCTTACAGAGCTCTAGTCACGCGAGAAGCAGAGGGAGACCCTTAGGAAACCTTCGGAGGGATAACTAATCAGACTCTCAGAATGTCGCCAAGAGTGCAAAATGCCATAGGCACAAGCTTGCCGTAGGCACACACTACATCTCGCACGAAGACAAGAAGTGCTAGATGTCGTAGGTACAAGATCACCACAGGCATACAATGCCACTCGTACGGAATAACTAATCAGACCCTCAGAATACTGCCGAGAGTACAAGATATCGTAAGCACAAACTCGCCGCAGGCACACACTGCATCTCGCGTAAAGGCAAGAAGTGCTAGATGCCATGGACACAAGATCGCCGCAGGCACACAACCCACTCGTGAGGGCTAACTTACAAGACCCTCAAGAAGACCTCGACGATTTCGAGGGGGGCTAACTTATCAGACCCCTGCAGAGCCCGAGTCGCATAAAAAATGGAGAGAGACTCTTAGAAAATCTTCGGAGGAATAACTAATCAGACCCTCAGAATGTCATCGAGAGTGCAAGATGCCATAGGCACAAACTCGCTGCAGGCACACACTGTATCTCATGCGAAGACGAGAAGTGCTAGATACCGTAGGCATAAGATCGCCACAGGCACACAACGTCACTCGTGAGGGCTAACTTACAAGACCTTCGAGAAGATCTTGGCGACTTCGAGGTGGGGCTAACTTACCAAATCCTTGCAGAGTTTGAGTCGTATGAGAAGAGGAGGGAGACTCTTAGGAAACCTCCGGAGGGCTAACTTACCAGACCTTCGAAAAGACCTCGACGACTCTGAGATAGGGCTAACTTATCAGACCCTCGAGAAGATCTCAATGATTCCGAGATGGGACTAACTTACTAGACCCTTGCAGAGTCTGAGTCGCATGAGAAGCGGATGATAACCCACGAGACCTCCGGTAACCCATTGATCTCTATCTGGGCCTGCTCGTTGAGTCTCCTCCGAGTCGATCTCTTTCTAAGGACAACCCATGGGACCTCTAGAAGCCCGTCGATCCCTATCCAGATCTGTCGAGCTTCTTCCTCCGAATCGTCCATCAAGTATTCCTCTGAATCCGTCGAGCCTCTTTCGAGCAGTCCGTCACCTTCATCCGGGCCAAACCTCTGGACGAACAAAGGCTAACCAAAAAGACTCTCAACTCAACTATCAACGGCCCTGCATTGGCCCTGGCTCAAAATAGCTTATGATCGACTTAAAATTCAAGATCATTTTTTCAACTGCTTCTATCATCCGTATTAACGTCTTAATGGGATATATGAATGGACATCCCTAGGTCTGAGGCATCATGTCAATAGTACTCCTTTCGTCTGATTCTGAGACTCAGAAGTAAGGGGTATGTTACGGTGGTATCATGGATGCCTCGGATTGACAGCTTTATGAGCTATGACTATGCTGTGAAGAGCTATCTTTATATGAGCTGAGCTGATCTTGATATGAGCTCCTCTATGCTGATACGAGATATCCTGAGCATCTATGCTGATATGAGTTGAGGCCAAAAATAATAAATATCCCCACGTGGAGAGCATATGAAGGCTAAAATCTCTTAGGATTGACAACCTATGCAATTAATAGGTGGGACTCTCATCTGCCATGAGGTGACACCACTTATTCAACAAGGTCAAAAGATCAGGCACAGTCTATGAGGTTATTCAAAAGGGGTATTCAAATCTCTCACTCAGTATGCTACTAGCAACGATCTCCTCACTTCACGGGAGTAATCGAAGGCTGAATTATCTCGTCCAGTTTGGCATGACCAACGATCCGACAATCTCGAAATCATACAATCTCACAGCTAACAATCTAGCTGTCCAGCATCCTTCTATATAAATAACCAGAGCTCCGAGGATCTAGATAAATTCAATCAAACTCCTCTCAAAGAATTCGTTGCTGCTTTTTTATTCTCTATTTTCTGATTTGAGCATCGGAGGGTCTTCGTTGGAGCTACAATCTCTGATTTGGGGACTTATTTTGCAGATCACTTCAGTACCAGCATCTCCGCTCGAAGCTATCAGGTGTCCGTCTTTCAATCCCGATCGATTTAAGCAGCAATATTTATTATTATAAAATTAATATAATTTATGAAGAGTGAAATATAAATGAAAGTTTTGAAAGATCTCAAGTTCGCACAAGACCTTTTAAAAGGGCCAAGTTTGACTCGGAATTTAAATGAGCTAGCTTGAACCCGGCCGAGGTAACTGTGACTCATGGTGGCAGCCCAGGGTGCATCACCCGCATTAGTCCACCCAAAAGACCCAAACCCAGGTGCGCAGGGAAACCCAGGTTTGGTTTCACGACCCGGACTCAAATAAGGTCAAGGCGCGGTTCGCCGCAGAGAATCTATTCTTTTGGGGTGGAATAGATTTGGTACGCGAGCGGAGGCTGGGAGAAAAAAATGGCACGGGACAGCTGCTTGGCTCGCGTCGCCGCTGGAGCTGCGGTCGGCGGTGCCGTCGGCGGCGCGGTCGGTATGTGCTCCCCTTTCTCTCATGCTCGCGCTATGGCTATGCGACGATCACTAAAAGCCCTAAACCCTAAAAATATAGTTCTTATGAAGTATAGAACTTTTAGATTTCTTAAAAGGGCTACGAGCTCCTCTATGATATCCTTCCTAGGTTACAAGGATCCCGAGGCTAAGATTTTTTTGTTGTATACGAATGGAGGATTCGATCTTTTATCCCTGTGAAAAATCTCATCTTTTTTTCTCTTTCAAATGCTATTTAGGTGCAGGTGCGGAATTCTTAAATTGGTCTGTACTTTGAATTTATTCTGTATGAAAACAGATTGGAACTTAACATCAATAGATTGCTTTATAACTGCGTGACTTGTTGGAATGAAAGCCAGTTTTTTTTTTTTTTTTTTTTCAAAAAAAAAAGCTAGTATATGATTTTTCCCCCATATAATTTACTTATATGCCACACTTGTCCAGAAATATGTTGGAATACTGGAACGGTGGCCTGTATGATCCCTCCACCTTCTTCCTTCCTTTCCTCGGATTTATGTTTTCGAGTTTTGTTTCACACTTATGTACAAACTGCAATCTGATAAAGGAGCTTGGAAACCAAAAACTAACTGCATTTTCTCTTATTCAGAACTTTCTACTAAATCATGTTCTGTATAAAGCTCTAAATCTTCTTTCCCTCAGTATGAGAAGGGTGGTCTAGGATGATGAAGCACTCTAGAATATGTCAATATGTTAATCAGTGATAAATACAAGCCAAGTTCACTAAGCCTCCATGTGAAGGCAATGAAGATGATGCAAAATTTCTTCACCTAAACTCGACAAGGAGCATACCATGTATCCATTTCCACTTTCCTTTCTAGGATAGTCTTGCCCTAGTTAGGAGTTATTTTGTGATTTCAACTTAGTTCATTAATAAGACTCTGGCATCGTATATCTTACATACTCTCCTCTGGGATGAGAAAGAATAGAGTAAGTAAATAGTCCTCAAAGAAAGTCTATATAGATACAAATCCTTAAATTGACTTATATAATTCAGTACATGCTAATAAGGAATTGTCAATACCAAGAGCTTTTTCTATGTCATTCCGCTGCTTTCTTCACCAGATTTTTACCGACTTTTCTAATTTGCCCTTCCAAAATTGATTCATACTAGTCAATTCAGAAAATGAGTTTTACTTCTCTCATCTCCTTTCTTCTGCAAAGAATGTAACTTTTAACTTTTTTATTTTCCAGAAATCTCTCCAACTTTATACCATTGATTTTAAAAAGTTGATATTGCTGTATTGGCTGGAGTTGTGAAACTTCGAATGTGATCTTTTAATCAGATTGACTTAAAAGTTTATTAGAGGTTACTTCCCTTTGAAGATTCTAACATTCCATTCAAATTCACAATCCTAATTCCCTAACCCTCTATTTGTAGCTCTTGAAATTTTAGCTTTTCCTCTTTTTGGTCATTTTTTATAGTTCTACATTGTTAGAACCTCATCCGCCTCCTCAAACATTTCATATCTGATCTAGATTTCTTTCACAAATCCCGACTTTTCCTTCTTCGTGCCTTAGGCTTTCAATCAAAAAGATATTAGTCCCTCAATTATAATCTGCAATATTAAGGTGATTAGCACATCTTTGGATGTTGGTCTAATTGCCCTTTCTTCTAAACAAGCAAAAGAAGAATCTCCCTAGTTCCAGTATATGATGCTGCAGTACTTGTTGCATTTGTCACATGCTCATTTAAAAGCACCTCTCTTCTCCCATGTTTTCATTCTCTTTAGCTTTGATCTGCTTTCAATTTTGTTATGTATTGTTTTAAGTTTGTTAATATATTTTAAGAGGTTAAACATATGTCATTTTACGAAAGCTGGTGTTTGAGTAGCATAATTCTTTGCAGGTGCGGTTTATGGGACCTATGAAGCTATTAGATACAAGGTAGTATTCTTAAATCATGTCATGAATTTAAACATCTTTATTTTGTCAGCTGTTTATATTATTTGCTGCTGATCACCTTACCTTAATTCCTTAAACTTGTTGGCTTGATCTTTTACTTGTATTCATGTTATTGCTTATACTTAAGTTATATCAGCATCGTAGTCTGATTCAAGCAAAGTTAAATGTAACCGAGTGGATGGCATCAAGCAAGTTTGTGAAAATTTTGCATGTTAAAAAATTGTCCCGAAGACTTAAAAAGAGTTATGTTTTATTCTAACTGCATGCTGTCTATAGGAGCTGAAAAGTTGACAAATAGTGAATTACTAGCAAGTAACCCGTGCTTTGCAGTGGGCTTTAAGCAAATATTTTTTTTCTTAAGATATAATCAAAAAATATTTTGTAAATATTTTTTCCTACAAATGTATAGTAATAATTATTTTTCTCATTTAAAAAATTATCTTGATTCTATTTCTTCTTTCCTATTCATTCTTTGTTGGAGCCAAAAAAAGAAAGAAAAGATTGGAAGAGATTATTATACTATTGCTAGGATTTGGTAAAACAAAAAGCTTATATATATATATGGATAAAAAAATTATATAAATAGAAAAGAAATAGTAATGAAAAAATAAGAAAGAAAAAAAAAAAGAGGGGGAAACTACAATTAATCTTGCCAAAAACTTTAAAATTTGATATAACCTTTTTGGATCATAAAACTACTGACTGTTATAGACACTATATCTTTCTAGAATGAAAATTTTGTCTCAGATTAAAAATCTATTTAATTTAACCTACAAAATTAAATATAATAAGGGGAGGGCATCTAAATGATCTAATACTTCCACAATCAAATGATATGAGCATTCTGCATACATAACTACATTAACAAATAACATAAAAATATGGAAGAAAATCACTCAATTAACTTGCTCTAGTAATAAATAATATAATAAAATAAATTCTAAAATGTACAGTTCCAAAAAATTCTTGCAATTTTTTGTTTATCAATAAATAAATAAAGAGCAAGATATAAGAAATACCTTGTAAAGTAAGTCTGCTCAATAGATGGACCCGAAACTGCAAAGTAACCTACAAAAAATATTTTTTTTGTTAAAAGTCTAATTGAGATATTAGGAAAATCAATAATTCTTGAATTAAATTTTATGCTAACTAAATTTTTCTATCATTGTTGACTTCGCTTCAAGATGCCTAATCTGGAAATAGATTGACATCTAACACAGCAATAATTTTTTTCAACTGCCAAATAATAGTAAAACATAATCTACAAAAAATAATATTTTTTTTTATAAATTTTTAGATATGTCCATTGTAAATCTCTAAAAAATGAAATAGGTTTATGATCCTAGCACCTCAAAGGAGAAGAAGAATATTAGCTATTCAACTCTGGTAAGCCGATACCAACATGAATCTACCATTTTTCTATACTGAAAAAAAAGTCACCATAGTTTGGCTTGCATCGAGGCTACCAAATCATATCAAGCAAAAATAAGCAAATAATAAATCGTAACAATACTATAGCATAAATAGATCATCCATTTTATGTCTCATTGATAATAATGCATTAATCAAGCATATTTCCACATAAAACAAACATTTGTCACACTACTTAAACCCATTGCCCAAACATAGCGATGTCTTGATCCTCGAACAAAAATTAGCAAGTTGAAAGAAAATTTTCAAATTTTATAAGTAAAGGTTATGGTATAAATTTCTTTGCTAATTTATCGTAATCTTACATTGAATGGTGGAAGAAGCCATGGTCAAGAAGAAGGAATTGGATGGAGCTGAATTTTTTTTTTAATAATATTTATTTGGTGTATGAAAATTTTGTTGTACTAATAGAAAAATAAAATATTTACTAAATTTCTTTTTCTTGGGTCTAAGTGCAAATTTGGTAAACAATTTCACAACCATTCTAATGCATCTTCGAATTAATCTATCTTATTCTAAATTGTCACTGACTGTAATAATCGGTTTGCCATCCAATCATGTGCGATGAGAAGAAGGCTTGGCCCACCCGCCACCATATTTCTCTTCACCCCCATGTAATTTTTAGTTTCTTGTTTTATGGGTTTCTTCTTTCTCTTGGTTTAAATGCTAAGCTCATACATCACCCCTAGAAAGTAGTCAGAGGAGAAGGATGGAAATTCTCGCTGTCCATAATTGAAGCACCATGGCTTCCTTAGGAATCTGACTAGAACATCTTGTTACACCATTGCAGCAATCCTCTTACACATGAAAATAAAAATTGTAGCAATCATCTGCATGCAGAAGAAACACTCAAAGTACCTTCACAATTTAGAAAAGGGGCCTTTAAACAACAATATCACTAACCTACAGTTGCATCAATGCAATGAATTTTCAGATGGAGAGCAATAATGACAAATGAAGCTAATAAGATACGGTACATCCATATAATCAATACAACCTCAAAGACTTGCCATCAAGAATCAGATACAACTATCCTGGTCTCGAATCATCCAATTAGTTCTGCAGAACTTCCGACTCCTGATAAGTTTAACCAGATCGAGAAAGATCATATAAATTGTTGAGCACATTGCTTTGTTAAGCCCAAGATGCAAACAATTATTATGAGAGATGATGATTCCTACTTGATCTGAATCGGCATGGAGGGACTGTGACCCTTATACGTGACACAGTACTTTGTTAAGCCAAAGTGGGCAATTTGTCTTTTTAAGTAGTTGCAATGGGCAATCCGATCTATTTTCTTCTGTCCCTCCCTTTATCCAGTTATCCCTTTCTTCCCTCGGCTATCGAGCCATCAAAGGTCTCCCTCTTGCCGTCACCCTTCCACCGAAGCCTAGAGCCCACCCTCATAGGATTGCAATACCATAGAGGGTGCATGTGTCCCTTGTACTTCCATCGGCCGTCAAAATAGAGGTTCCGCAAGCTTGCTGGGTATGGCATATATTCTTTTTTTTGTCGGCCCGTGGAGGGATCTATGATGGTCGAGGATGTCACGAGCACCAGCAATGGTGGAGGTGGAGAAGGATGGCAAGAGATCACATCGGATCTTAGGTTAAGCACAATGGTTAAATTCTTCTTTCCCTTCCTCTTTTCCTCTCTCTACTATTTTCTCTCTCTCTTCCCCCTCACTGGATTCCAACGGCTAGTCTGCAAGAGATATTATGACCCCTCCCCGCTCTCTCTTTCTTTACCTTGCTTGCTGGAGCTCAGTGGCAAGACAGATCGAGAGGGAAGGGAGGGATTGAGAGAGAGAGAGAGAGAGAGAGAGAGATGAGGTAAGGATGAGGTAGGAGGGACGAAGGCACTGGAGATGTTGACAGTGAGGGTGAAGGGGATGGTGAGGCTATCGGATATGCCATCATGATTCAAAACCAGGGGTGGGTGGGAGAGGCGGAAAAAAAAGGGATTGGGAAAGAAAGAGAGAGAGATCATCCAGATCTAATGCCATTCCCTTCCCCTCTCCAAGCAATTCTTGGAAAGACGATCAACCATGTCACTATTGACCCTTCAATACAGGAAAGGATGGGTGTCACACGGAAGGGCATACGGCCAGTGAAATGACTTCATATTCTCTGCATTCTCACTAAAAAGGAAAAAAAAAATAAGGAAAGCACCCCATCTACTGTTCGACACAGAGCAGGAGGGCAATGGGAGATTTCAGTTGCATGTGGGAGAGGAAAAATACCCCTGCTCTAACCTAAAAACAAACAACGATGTGGCGTATCCAAAGCTTGACACATGGCATATTTATAGCTTGACAAATGGTGCACTAGGAGACTAGTGGAATCTCTTTTAGTGTATGGTAAAGATTTTTGAACCACTCATGTATGTAATGTAAATAAGATATAGTGTAGTTATGTATGACTATTTAGTCTTAATGACATGGCTGGCAAGCAACCTAAGTTTGGCCTTTTCTGTTCAGTGTAAATCAAGTCAGAAGTTGTTTTAGTCATTTCACTGCTTTGTTTAAACACTCTGGATATGATGTATGTCTTTTATAAACTTACACACATATACTCCCCCTTAATTATAACCAAAATGCCTTATTGCAACAGTTTGGGGTCAAATTTAGAAGTCCTATTTTGCTATCATGTGTTCTTAGCATGTGCTTTTTTTCTCTTAGCATATACTCCTGTTCTCGTGTTATTTTTATTTTTTATTTTTTAAAATACTTGCTGGGAAAAAATAACTTGAAGTTAGTTGTATGGTGGATAATTCTAATTACATGTATGCGTCCATGCAATGGTTATGGATGCATGTTATTTATGATAATATTGTTAATGAATGCTTGCTTTTCCATTTATTTGGTACTCAATATATGATATAGCAACAATGAATGTTTCATTAAATACATAGTTTTCCCCCCAAAGATACACTTGATCTTTGAGCATCTTCATTATTTTTTATATCAGTGGACAATGAATTTTCAAGTGTCACAGAGGAAACTTTACTGATACTACTTGGATTATGATTCCATCTATCAACAAAAAGGTGGGTATGGACTTTTACTGATAATGAATTTGGAATTTGGTGAGGTGAGGGATGCATTGGTCCAGTTAAAATGTGCATGATGGCTGGAGGTATATTTTAACCTGATATGTCTCTCATATCCTCTTGGTATAATATGATAATGAATTGTACATATTAATAAGTCACCAAATTAAATATCTATCGTTCATGGTGGTATTCAGTGTTGCTTAGACACTCCAAATTTTGGATTTTTTTAATGTACTGGACCCTTGGGCACTTGAGACACTTCGACACTCTTGGACGCTCAGTAGCCACATAGTGCAATACATCATTATTACATCTCTATTTTTGGCACTTATATATGAAAGTTTTTAGTTCTAGCATAATAATTAGCAGGCATTTATTCAAAATTGTATCAACTTAAGGATCATAGGTCCGGCTCTTTATTCATTACATACATATATCAGTATGTGTGTGTATGCATTCATATGTAAGGTACAGACATGTCCCTTTGTCTGACTTTTAGAAGACTCCCATGTCAAATTCTTCTGGCCACTTGGACACTTGACACAAGTGTCGCATGTCCAAGTAATATTGATGGGAATTGATTGTTAATATAGGTACCTCGGCTCATGTAGGTATGATGAGACCCCTGAAGTTGTAGCCATCAGAAGTCACATCTAGCATAGATCTTGCCAATTTTCTGTAATCTTAGTTCTTTGTAACTTTTGAAAAGTTCTACCCACATGCTATGCTATGAGGCTATGAGCATTTTACATAATTATCGTGGAGTCTTTTCTTATTTGATGTTTATGGATTTAAGGACTCGTTTGGTCCACAAGAAGTGGAGGGGGGAAGTGTGGTCAATGGAAAGTGAAAAAAATCTTGTTTGGTTGGAGTTTTCAAAGAAGAGAGATTGAAAAAAGTTGTTCCATGGGAATATAATTGCCACATTTCATGGGAAAGAAAAACTCATATAGGACATGCGTTTTGGAATTCTTATGAAATGGAAATTGGAGGCTTTTTTTTTTCCCAAATATCTTTTTAAGTTATCAAAAGATCTAGGACTGAAATGAACATTTTCTCTATCCAACATCTCAAACCCACCTTTATCATGATCTACGGCCAAAAATATCTTTCACCATCATAATTTTTTATTTGCAAACCATGATAATGTATAAAATAGGATAAAATTTTTTCTTGTATTAAAGGTATAATGGATATTTTACATAATTTTCTTAAAAAAATAGATGCTCAACCAAATATAAGCCATTCTGGAATAAACCACTTTTCTATGGTCATTTAAATATGCCAAAATCATTTTTTCAGGCATCATATTTTTAGAAATTAGGTTTCTAGGAATAAGATTCTAGTGAAGAAAAATTCTTCCTGTAAACCAAACGAGTCCTTAATGTAAGGTAAATAGGAAAACATTATTTAGCACGGACTCAAGCTTTTGTTTTTATTTTTATTTTATTCTTTTGGGGTTGGGGGTGAAGGATGGTGGGTTTAGGTGGAGGGGTTAAGGGGTAATAGATTGTCTACAACACCATAAGAATAAAAAATAAAAACAAAAACAAATGCTTGAGTCGATGCTAAATATTGTTTTCCTGTTTACCTTACACTGAGGACTCGTTTGGTTCGCAGAAAGAATTTTTTTCCTCAAATACTATTTCTAGCAAGTTGATTTCTGAGAATATGATGCATGGGAAAATGGTTTTAGCATGTTTAGTTGACCATGGAAAAGTGGCTTATTTCAAAATGATTTATATTTAGTTGAGCACCCATTTTTTTGAAAAAAATGTGTAAAATACCTATTATCTCCATAATCAATATTAGATCATACTTTTTTACTTCCAAATTTTGTATAAATATTAATATGATATAACATTAGATCATAATAATTGATTATATTAATATAATATATATAAATTTTAAATATTATATTAATATAATATGTTATAAATATTGTACTATTTATATTAATATAAAAATAATAATTTATTATATTAATATTTATATTAATATAATATAGAAGGATAGCATTAAAAGGGTATTTTTGGAAAAAAAGGGTCTCCAATTTCCATCCTATGGGAATTTCAAAAATCTATCTCCCTATTGTTTTTTTCTTTCCCATGAAACATGGGAATTGTATTCCTGTGGAAAGACTTTTTTTTCAATCTCTCTCATTTGAAAACTTTAACAAAATAAGAGGATTTTTTGTACTTTCCAAGAATCACACTTTCCTCCTCCAATTCCCATGAACCGAACAAGTCCTAAGGGAATTGTCACTAACAATGCTAGGAACGCCTAATGCCCCAGTCCAACTTCTCCGCCACTCGCCTTGAAAGATGGTCCAAACTTAACCTTCCTAGGCTTCTGATTATCAGGCACTCTCTTGAGCACTTTACAAGTAGCTAGTCTACATAGAAGCTGCTTGGATTACTGAACTGCAAAGTGCGTTACTTTAAGAGTGCCTAAGCTTAGGAGACCACCTTATAAAATAGTCGGATGATCTAATCATCCCTGAGAGAGTTCAATAACCATAGGCTAGAAGATCTTTGAAGCAGTGAAGGAGCAATAAATGCCTTCATAACTTGTGGAAATTATATAGATATGATTCAGAATGAAGCATACAAGCATTTATTATGCTCTATGCTTTCAGCGAAGGAAGCTCATCCTGGAGTCAGCTTCCATTTTCCGGCCCTCCATCTGAGCTATTGTTTGAACGTTGAATTCAAACAGGATTGATGTTTTATTGCTTCCACCATTAGTATGTTGCTTGCACTTGACTTTTGAGTCTATGATTAAAGTAATGAAGAAATTGTGAGGGATAGAGGGAAGATGGAAAGAAAGAAAGCAAGCAAATGTTGGGAGTCTTTTCCCGTTTCAAATGCATTATGGAACAGGGCATGTTCCAATTGGAGATCACTCTGGGATCCTATCTTTAGATTATCATCTAAATGTGTATTCAGAACAAAACAAACATGAAAGATAATCATACTATTATGAAAATTGATCCCATGGAACCACTCTTAAAATGGAATATAAGAGTTTACTACATATGGAAGTTACAATTGCTTGGAGATGAAACATGAATTTATTTATCTTTTCAGGGTGGATGGAGGAACTAGATGTCAGGATATAATGAAAAAATTGGAAAGGTAATTGATCTAAATGTAATTTGTGCTGATGATCTGAAGATTTGCATAACCCATGACTTTGGGTATTGTTTGACCCGTGAAAAACATACGAGGTATTTCGGAAAACGATATAAACATACCATAGAAGGAGAAATGAAGGATTATCTTATGAATCATGGGATCTTTGATTCGAGTGTCTTTGAGTGATTTGTCTTCCCTCTAAAGGGAGTGGTAACAAGGACCCATCATTTGGAGTGTGGTCCGACCCATAAAAAAACATGCGAGAGAAGTTTCTTGCAAAAAAAGATGCGAGCCTATCACATGAGGAAACAAAGGATTGTCCTATAGAGCAAAGATGTCTGCATTCGTCATAACATGGATAGTTTTTGAACTATAAAAACCCCAGGATTTTTTTTTTCCTAGTTTTATCTTTCTTGAACAGAATGGTAAAGGTGAAAAGGCAACTGAAACATACTGGACCATTGGTTTCCAATTCAGTTTTAATGTTGTGGATTGTGTTTTCACTTTTAATGGTGCATCAATTCATCATCACACATACACACTCCCTAGTTTTTGGAGTTCATGGGGTCCATTATCACCTAGCAAGATACAGTTTTAGATAAATTTTCACCATGACTAGATACCATGTTCTCAATTTAGTGATTGCATGTTGTACAGGTTCCAGGATTTTTGAAAATCAGATACATCGGACAAACCACGCTTGGAAGTGCCGCAGTTTTTGGGCTCTTTTTGGGGGCTGGGAGCTTGATACACTGTGGGAGATCTTACTGACTACCTCTTGAGGTTTTCTGCACTCCTTTGGGGTTGAGAGTTCATTGCATAACGATCTTGCAAAGCCCCGATTTTCTGTGTATGTGACATTATTTTCCATTTGATGTATTAAATTTTTGTGCTGTGGTTTGAGTTTCCAAACCAAGTGAAAGCTTGATGATAAAAAAAACAAAAAAGGGGTACCTGTTTTTTTTTTTTTTTTCTTTTCTGAATCTGTCAACTGTTACAGATGGAAATAATTAGAGATGTCGAGATCGATGAATATATCTCATCATTCTGACCTGCATTTGATCGGATTAAATTTAGTTTTTTCAAAAGTGTGTGCATGTGGATGTATTGTCTCATGCATGAGGATGCAGCTCCACATGATAAAACCTAAGTTGTTGGTTTATTTACTCATGATCAGCGTAAAAAAACAATTAAAAGAAATTGTTTCCTAGTCTGTTCTGACCACCCCGGTGTGTTCCCAATGTCAGGGCATAAACAGGATGGACCCGGATGGGAAGCAATCTTGGGTCTTGGTTTCCTGTCAGAATGGTGTGATCACAGCTGATATTATCCCATGTCGATAAGAATTAAATACTTGGTTCTATTTGATCAAAAATTAAGTGGTCTAATAGATTGATTGATCTTCTACGACTATCACCAAGTTAGTCAAATAATGTATTCTGTAAGTGTTCATATGCCCCCAAATAAATAAAAGGATAGAGATCAGGGGAGGGGTTAAGTGGTATCATTTTGAAGTAATTTTACGAAGCATCAAGGGGGTGCTTGGTTGGGGGGAGTGGGGTTTGAAATCAGAATGGATGATTTTCATTCCAATCGTTTGATTAGGAGGAGTCTCGTTCCGATTTCGGAGTGAAATGAAACTGGCTCAATCTATATAGAAATAAATCTCTACTCTCCTCTATGGATTTAAATTTTCATTTCAATTTCGATTCTGATCATAAACCGAACGCTTCAGAAAATTTGATCATTTCAATTTTTATTTCGATTTTGATTCCGGTCGCGAACCAAGCATCCTTTTGTATGGTGCTTAAAACTTATTAAGGCTCCACATTAAGATGATATTAGTGCATGAGTTAGTGCAAACATGATGCTACTGCATGTATTTGTAGCAATGCATAGGGCTAAGTTGATTCAAAAAGGGCAGCAGACAAGAACAGATTGATCAGTTGCCCAGTTAAATCCATTATTAGTGAAAGAAGATGATTTTTTTTTTTCTTTTTAATGAGATAGAGGAATCATCCTCTCCCGGTATAAATACATCCAATAAAGTCAGAAAAAAAAATCATCTTGGGAGGAGTCACATCTAAAATATCTTAAGTCTATCATGATGTTTATATTTTTAATGAATCGAATCAGAATAACACTTAATTGGTAAACACAAAATTATATTTATTTTTACATGAATTGCATCTGAATTACAACTTTCATGTGAACATTAATTTTGGTCATGATATATATACCATGCCATCCACAATGTCAGTGATTCAGTTATGAAAAATTGTAGAGTGAAAGGGCGGAATGCCAGCACACAATTCAAAGCAAAAAGCATGTAACCACCAGGGTAATCCGATCTCATAGAACTTGCATTATACAATAAAAATGGATATTTTGTAGCATGATGAATTTACTCCATCTCTTGGCCACCATATATCTATATACCTCTCCAGAATTGAGACTTGAAATAGGATACGAATATAAAGAATGAATATATATATATATATAACCATAAAAAAGAGTGAGATTCTGAAAAAGGAGTGAAGCCATGAAATTTCTTATTAAACTGAGGAGTATGTATCATTGTCGTGGGGGGAAAAGCATAGGTGAATTTGAATGAAGAAATAGGATATAGGGCGCAGAAATGCAGAGTTGATGGTCTCCTATTGCAAGATTTTGTGTTGTAAGCATTAAATAGCCTAACAGACTCTCATGGAGAAGCCTAGTAGGGCATCAACATTTTGTATTGTTGCAATTAGTGATGATGTAGGATTTAAAGACTAAAGAAAAGAACATATGGTTAATACAATGTATATTGTACAGCACAAGGAGTCAGATTTTAGTCATTCCAAATATAAATATCATAGGCTGGAAGCGGGTGGTAATGGTTATGCATGAGAATAAGAAAGCAGTCCATCCAAGAGTGCAATTTAAAGTAATAAGGATATGCGCATTTTTATTTCATCAAGGGTATGGTCATGCATGAGAGAGAACAAAGAGGAATTATTATGAAAAATGAAAAGGATAATGCATTTTCCTGTTAAAATACCTTCTACCTTCACATATGAATCTTGCACAACTCTCGAAGTTTTATACCTCATGTGTCGCTATTAGCACTGATATAATAATAAAATATATCATCTCCTACTAACTTAGCTAATGCAAATATATAATCCCAACACATTGACCAGCATGATATCGAGGTATTGTAGTCTCTTTTACATTCTTTCTGAAATTTTCCAGATCTCCAAAATTCAGATCAATATGTAAAATGACAGTTAACCTCATACCATCAAAAACAACCCTATGCTCCTATTCTAACTGATATTGCAACATGCTGATCATTATTTACTGACATATATTTAGAAGCCTTGATTATTCTAGAGACTCTTTAGATTCCCATTCTAATTGAGAGATACAGATATCTTAATCCATGTGAGCATTGTGCTAGAAAATATGCCAGAAACTAAAAACCTTACATTAGGCAAATCCATGTGAGCATTATCATGCTAGAAACTAAAATCCTTACATTAGGCATGAAAGAATAATCTTTTTCTTCCATCCACAAAGGTAGTCTTCCTAAGTTGGTGAAGGCATCAAACACAACATCAACCTTTTTAGATGAATGTCTCAAGATGCATACATAATGTATCTTAATAGCAGGTGTTACTATATCTTCCACAGACAATAAAATTTGTGGTGATGCCTTTGTACCACTACATCTTCAAAGCAGGCGCCAACAGAACTTCGCAATCAATAATATGATCATGAACTACTGCAAATGTTTAAGATCCATAAATACCCTCAATCTTTTTTTCTATTTTATCACCCATCAATGCATGAACTGTCTTACAGTATACTTCATTCTTCATCTAATAGTTTTAAAGCACCGGAGACAGATCGTTAGCTATCTCTTGCTAATGACACAGTCAATGAAGCTCTCATTGATTGAACATTCTTGTTCCTCCCTCATAATAGGAAATTCAAAGTTTTACTTTGCAAAATTAATATTCAATCTATTTATCATTGTTAATGCAAATTACTTTTTTCAAAATCATCTAGAATCACCTCTTAAATGAAAATTCAGCTAGAACCTAATGTCGATAAAACATCAGCAATAAACTTTCTTAACACTCTGGACTTTTGACATCATAGGATCAAATTTTCAGAATTTCCATCACAAGTATCTTTCTGTCTTCAGATAAGAGCAGTGCTTAGTCTTCATTCTCATAGAGACAAAGGTACCAAACCCTAGGCAAATCCCTCAGGGTAGACCCACAAAATTTTAGTTTTTGTACTCATCAATAGATGGTCTAAATCTAAGATTTCTTTCATACAAGTGAAAAGAATAATAATAATAATAATTAAATTGTCAAAGATGATATGCATGCTTGAGACTTTTGAGTTGCTCCTTCAAGCCTCCATTTCCTGGCCATGTCCATTGGTGCATAACAAGAAAAGAGCATACTAAAATAACAAAAACCCTTGAAACAGGGCTAGGCCACTGCCACCTAGACAATTGACCATTACCCCAAAGTGTGATTACTTCAAGACCAAACACTGTTTTATGACAGTTGCTCATTGTTATTTTCGATCTTATCAAAAAGTAAATAAATGATGATCGATCAACTTCCTATCTCTTTATTCTTAGCATCTCACCATTTGGCTTGAAGAATCACAAGAATCCACTATACAAGTGAGTTCTTTTATCTGACTGGGAACTCGCAGTTATAAGTAACTAGCTAGTCAGAATTCTGGCATGGCTCTTGTTATAAATTTCTTCCCTTACCAAGCCCGACAGTCTCAGAAAATGATCATCTCAGCTAGGATTTCATGCACCAAAAGGAGAGTTCAGCCCAGTATCACTCCTAGCCCTTACTCTAATCCTATCAAAGTGTCATCAACAAGGGAACTGCATCAGCCTCTAAGGCCGAACTTCATATTGAAATCAACTGGACTATGGCATGAAAAATTAATCCCATATCCAAACTTGGGTTGGTTGAGTTCTCAATGCAAGAGAAGTAGAGAAGCTGAGGCAATGTAAGCAGTTTCAGATAAACTCAACAAGAGCAGCTAGTTAAGAAAATTCATAAACAGCACAATACAGAGAAGAAGAGGGAAAAGAAGGCCATTCTCCATCTTAACATTCAAACCAGAGTCTCCTATGTTTAGCATGCGTTCTTCTGTGCTTACTAGAATGCCCACTCTTCTCGCCCTTCTCCACCGCAGGGATTGGAGCAGGTGGGGATGACTGTTCTTTAACCTCAGGCTCAATGGAGGCCAGTGACAAAAGCTCTTCTTTGGGCTCTATCTGAATGGAAGGTAGCAGCAATGGCTCTTCTTTGGGCTCGGGCGGAAGTTGGGCAGGTGGCAAATATTCCCCATCTAACTCTGGCTGCAGTGATGTCTCCTCAACAGACTCAGGTTGGTCTGGTGCCAGTTGTGATGAGATTTCTATAAGCTCCATACTCAACGGTGCTGGCAGCACCAGTTGTTCTTCAGGCTGAGGCTGTGTTGAGACCGACAATATCGATTCCTCATGGAGCTCGGATTGCATTGGACCCGGCAGCAGGAACAAGTCTATTCCAGTCTCAGATTGCTGTGGGAGAAGCTGCAATAACTCTTCCTTCCAAGGTTCTGGATGAACACAAACTTGAGGCAAGAATAATTCATCAGACTTAGGTTGAACAATAGATGATGACAAGGACTCTTCTTTTGGTTCTTTCACTTCAACATGCAGTTGGGTAGATGCCAGTGGTTCCTCACTTGGCTCTGGCTCGAGGTGCACACTGGTCGGCAGCAGCAACTCCGCATTAGCCTGAATTGCCGGTGGCAATGATTCCTCTATGGATTTGGACCAACTTGCTCCCAGCAGCACAGATTGATCTTGTTTGGTCTCAGGCATTACTGAGGTCGGCAGCGACCGGTCTTCATTGTTCTCAGCTCGCTCCGGCGCTCGCAGCAAAAATTCAGACTCAGGCTGTAGCAGCAGCAAACCACCCTCTGGCTCTGGCTGCATTTGATCCATATGCAGCATTTCGACATCAGGTTCCAAAGGCACTGAAACCAGAGGCAACAATGCCGACTCTTCAATCATATAAACATTGGCCGGCAATGCCTTCTCCTCATCAGGATTCCTCTGTGCTGCCTCCAAGCCATCCACATTATTTCCGGAATCACACTCCTCAACCGCCGTAACCTCGGAAGCAGCAGCAGCAGACATGGGGTTTGGAGGTTTGCTTCGTAGCCGAATGATCAGCCGCGGCCTCGGAACCGGCTCAACGGGAGTCGGAGCCTTCGTCTCAGGGTTCTTACGCGGCCTGCCCCGTCCCCGCCGTATCGGCGGCGCCGGCGATGCGCTCGAATCCATCACATGATGCGGGCTTTTTGGCCAAGGAGGAAGAAGCATAAGGCCTCCGACGGCGGAGCCAGAGGTGGTGGCCGTGGTCATTTTAGGTGGCCTCCCACGGCGGCGCGGAATTTGAGGACCGGCGTTTTTTTGCCGAAAGGACGATCGACGAGGATTAGGGTTAGGATGATGATTGGGCGTTGGAATGGGATAGTGGTGAGGGAGGGGGAGGAGAGTTGGGGAAGGAGGAGTTAACGGGAGGGCGAAGCGATTGGGAGAAAGCATGGAGACGTCTCCGGCGGCGACGAACTTGCCGAGGTAGTAAGGGAGGAGTCTGGAGTGGCCGGGAGGGAGTCGAGTGTAGTTGGACTGGATGTAGCGGGAGATGGAGGCCTCCGTGGAGCCGCCCTCCTCCGCCAGCTCTCGCAGCGCCACCCGAACCATCTAATGTTCCCAAGTCCGCATCAAGAACAAAAACGATGTGGGACTAAAAAGAAGGAAGAGGTGATGATCGGGAGAGAAATAGATATCATATACCTCGGCGTAGGGAGGGTGGTCGGGGGTGGGTGGTCTCGGTCTCGGGGCAGCAACATTGGAGGGAAGATGGGCTTCGCCTTCTTCTCGTTTTGCCTCCATTATAGTAGGAAAATAAGTTTCTAAAGCATGCGCAGATGGAGCTCCCTCTCTCTCTCTCTCTTTTGATGAGCACTTTCTCTATCCACCAAAAAACCGAGCCCTCCCCCCTCTCTCTCTCTCTCTCTCTCTTGAGATGAAGGGAGGTGGGTAGGAGGGTGGCACTGCTTGTACTGGCAGCACCACGAATGTCAAAGTCCGACCTGCATGGCGCTCCGACCACGGACAGGCCTGTGGTTTCGATTTCATCCATGGGCCCCGTCATGTATTTATTGTTGATTGGGAACGGATCAGCATAGAGCTGCCAAAACGGATCGATCCGATCCGTGGAGAGCCGGTCTTTCACGAAACAGACCCAGTGGGATCGGACCAAATAATTTTTTTTCGATAAACGGACAGTCCGACTCTAATCAGCTTATATTCTTATGACTCATCAAAAAAATTAAAATAATTAAAAAATTTAAAAAAATAAAAATATTAAATATTAAAAAAATTTTAAATATAATATTTCATTAAATAAATAAATAAAATTATTTTCTATATCAAATTTTAAAACACTAAAAATAAATATAAAATAGATCCAAAAAATTTATAATAATATCATAACCTCTATTTTTTACAAAAAAAAAATACTATAAATTAATTAAACTTCACAAAATCAAAGAAACGAACCGGCCCGCCGACTAGACGAGCCAATCTTTCATGGGTCAGGCCATAAACGGACTAAACTAAAAAACCCTTTTATTAAACGAGCTGCCAAAACTCTAGTCCAGCCATACTATTATAAGGGCCTAAATGGACTAGCCTGTGGGCCACAGCCCATTTTGATGGCTCTACCTCTGCGTTACTTAAAAAGTATCAAAGGGTGCTATGCATGCTTCGAATATATCCATTAAAAGATGGATAGCCACACGCGCATTAAAATACTAAGAAAATAGAAATAGATAAATCCTAAGAGTATTTGAATAGTTTAGATAAATATCATATAACCATCCATCTTTCGATGGATATCTCAAAACATGCACCGTACTCTACGATACTTTTTGAGTACCAATCCCGTTCTTGACTGGCCATGGGCTTCCTGCCTTCTGCTAGGTTCTGGTTGTATGTTTTGCGTTAAAGAATGATAGAATTTCGCAATCAACCGATGCCTCACACAGATCGCAAAGCACTCCGAACTTTTCTATTCCTTCCTTCTACATAGATCGCAAAATAATCATAAAAAAAAAAAAAAAGATGGCTCATTCTTTACAAAGGAAGGTGAATCATTCTTTACAACTGGAACTCCTTCTGCTGCCTGCTCTGTTCAAATTCTTAAGAGAGTTTTGGAGTTTTTTTTTAAATATTATTTTTTATTATTTATTTTTAAAAATATTTTTTATCATAATTTATTTTTCGATTTATCATAGGGGGCGTGCCATGCCGTGATATCATGGGTTCAACTCTAAGCATGTAAAGAGTTAGATAGGCTAGTGTAAAAAAGTAAAATATTAAAGATGAAGAAAATATAACTTTGAGTGTTGGCAAAAACAAGTTGAGATAATTGAGAAAGAAAGAGCTCACCATAAATAAATATAAGAGAAATATCAAATTTAGGCAACTAATCAACTGCTTGGTTTCTCTCAAGAAATATGTGGTGCGGAAAAAAAATATTTATGATGCAAAGTGATGGACCATCCATGTCTAATATCTTGGATAAGAATTATTACTGCCAAAATTTGATCCAATTAGGACCATCTGGAGAGCATTGTTTGATCCACGGTGGTGAAATATGATCTGTCTTGAAATCATAGATCTGCACACCAAAAGAATGAAAAAGCTCATCGGATTGGCTCCCGTCGGACCCTCTGATGCTTAAGTCATATCAAGTTTTGGAAGAACAGGAATAAAGAGAATATAATAAAGCATTATAATACATAATATTACCTTGTTCTGGTTGACTTACTCGATTTTGTCAGCTTTCTCAAATTTTTTCTTTGGATTTTCTCTTCAGTCTTATCAGCCTTCTCGATTTCCTCCTCGACCTTGTTAGTCCTCTCGAATTTTCTCCTCAACCTTGTCAGCCTTCTCAGATTTTTTTCTTGAATTTTTTTCTCGATCTTATCAACCTTCTCGAAAATATTTTCTTCTCAACCTTATCAGCCTTCTTAGATTTGCTCCTCGGCTTTGTCAGCTTTCTCAAATTTTCTGTTCGGATTTTCTCCTCAGATTTTCGATGACCTATGGACCTACACTAAGGAAAGAAAAAAAAATATGATAGATGAGAGCTTATGAGTCTCTCACCATGAGAGCTTTAAATTGTGGAAGTCTTTTCCCTTCAAAGTCTGTCCCTGTTGGAGTTTCTTGATCCTGTTTATATAAGTGTGGAGGAAGGATCTGTTGTAGAAATCAAAGATTGAGACATAGCTTTTTCCTTACGAGCAATCAATTTTTTTCTTTATTTAGGATTTAATCTACCATAATAATCCTTCTATTTCTAGATTTCTCTTAATAACAAAGATATAACTGCCTAGAATTTAAATTTTTATAAAATTACTTATCACGTGTCAATCAATGATAGGGAGGTGATTTATATGCCATATCATATGCCCTCCACTTTCAAATATGAAGCAATTTCATTGCTTTAGACGAAGAAAGTAATTAATAAGAAGTCGAGATATCCGAAATATTCAGAGTAGATAAAAAATTGAAGTATTCAAAGAATATCCGAAATAGATTGAAAGTTGAAATTTTCAAAGTAGATCGAAAGTCGAAGTATCCAAAGTTGAAATATCCAAAGTAATTGAAAGTTGAAGTATCTGAAGTTGAAATATCCAAAATAGATCAAAAGTCGAGGTATCCGAAGAATATTTGAAGTAGATCGAAAGTTGAAATATCCAAAGTTGAAATATCTGAAATAGATTGTAAGTTGAACCTCGATAATAAATCTTGTCAAGTCAATGTTGTCGTCATTTTTGACCCACCATGCGGCCATATAGGGTCCTTGAAGGGTGTGCCCCTTTGTAATCGATTGGGTAGAGCCAAAGTCGTAGATCGAAAGTTGAAATATCTGAAATAGATTGTAAGTTGAACATCGACAATAAATCTAGCCAAGTCAATGTTGTCGTTGTTTTTGACCCACCATGCGGCCATGTAGGGTCCTTGATGGGTGTGCCTTTTTGTAATCGATTAGCTAGAGCCAAAGTCGGAGCTCATACCTTTCATTTGGTCAAGTCTCATTCGACCAAATTGAATCATTCCAAGCTGGAGCTCGTATCTTTCATTAGGTCAGTGTTTAGCCAACCAAGTCGAATCATCCAAGTCAGAGCTCATATGTATTATAGGTTGGTTCTCGTCTGACCAAGTTGAATAGCAATTCATAAAGATCTTTCTCAATTGGTCGAGATCGACTTCAGTTGTTGTAGCTCTGAGTTTGTTGTAGCTTGATGTGGTTCGAGGTGGATCTTTTGTTACTATACATGGAATGTCATTCCTATAATAGGAAAACACAGAGAATGGAATATATGTCAAAAGTTGGAGGGTTGAAGGTTCAACCCTCCTATCTGGCACGTCAAACTATTGCTGTCAAAATTTGATCCGATTAGGATCATCTGGAGGGCATTGTTTGATTCACGATGGTGAGATACGATCTATTTTGAAGTTGCGGATCTGTACACCAAAAGAATGACAAAGCTCGTCGGATTGGCTCCGACTGAACCCTCCAATGCTTAAGTCAAATCGAACTTTGAAAAAACATAAATAAAGAGAATATAATAAAGTATTATAATATATAATATTATCCTATTCTGATCGACTTACTCGATCTTATCAACCTTCTTGGATTTTCTCCTCGAATTTTCTCCTCGATCTTGTCAGTCTTCTCGGATTTTCTCCTCGATCTTGTCAGCCTTCTCAGATTTTCTCCTCAAACTTGTCAGTCTCCTCGAATTTTCTTCTCGACCTTGTTAGCCTTCTCGAATTTTTTTCTTGGATTTTCTCTTTGATCTTGTCAACCTCCTCAGATTTGTCAGCCTTCTCGGATTCTCTTTTTGAATTTTCTCCTCAGATTTTTGATGACCTGTGGACCACTTATGAGTCTCTCACTATAAGATTTTTAAGTTGTAGGAGTCTTTTCCTTTCAAAGTCTGTCCCTTTTGGAGTCTCCTGATCCTATTTATATAAATGTGGAGGAAGGATCCATTGTAGAATCAAGGATTAAGACATAACTTTCTCCTTATGAACAATCAATTTCTTTCTTTATTTTGGATTTAATCTGCTATAATAATCCTTCCATTTTTTGATTTCTTTTAATACTAAAGGTGTAATTGCCTAGAATTCAAATCTTTATAAAATTGCTTACCACGTGTAATCAATGATAGGAAGATGATTTATATGCCATATTCAGAATATTTCTATATGAAGAATTTTTTCTAACATAATTAAGTCAAATAATAATAGTCCAAGTTGCTTTCCATCCGAATATCTTTGGCTTGTAACTTGTAAAAAGCTACCACGAACCCTTCCCGAGTTGCTTTTACTACTTGAGAAATTCTTTGTGCACCACAGGTGGTCTAGAAAATCCGACGTGGAGCGCATTGCTTTATGTGATTAGCCCACATAGCCATCGCTTTTCAACATGCATTTAATAGCTGCAGTTTTATTTTTTTGTTTAAAAATTTTATATGATAAAAATATCTCAATCCTTTGAAAAAAATTATGATATTCTGTAGCATATTATGACTTCTTATATACAGAATATCATAATATGGCCAAGAAAATTATGACATCCTATGCATATTATGATATCCTACCTCAAATTATGAGACTTTCTATATACAGGATGTCATAATATAGTCTAGGATGCCATAATATAGTCCAGAATATCATAATATGGAATGAGTATTTTTGTCCAATTACTTTTCAATATGCATTTAATGCCTGCAGCTTTACATTTTCTTTTAAAAATTTTGAATGACAAAAATTCTCCTATTTTTTGAAAAAATTCTGACATCCTTTGCATATTATGACGTCCTGCATTATATTATGATATTCTGTAAACCAAACTTATAACTTTCTAAACGCAAGATGTCATAATATGAACATAGAATATCATAATTTTTTTAAAAAATAAAAATATTTTCGTCATTCAAAATTTTAAACGAAAAAGTAAAACTGCAGGCATTAAATGCACATTGAAAAATGGTGACTACATGAACCAATCGGATAAGACGATATGCTCCACATCAGATTTTCTACACCATCCGTGGTGCACAAAAAATTTCCCTACTTCGTATTGTGGTGCATAGCTGCAACAGAAAATTCTAGTTCTATAATATAATAATAGGCCCATAATATCTCTTGATGATAAATCCCACAAGTAGCCATCTGAAGTTTTTCTTTTCCTCCTAAAATTCCCTGATTTCTTGAACACTAAAGTAGCCATGTTATAGAGATAATAATTCTTGGTTTCTTCAATTGTTTTGTCTCCTCTGTATATGCAATTGGTCACTAATATTATGAAAATTTATACCACAACGAAACTTTTATTGCATGGTATTTTCCATGTGGTATAAGCTATCTGTCAGCTAGCCATAATATGTTCCTCATCTTCTTCTAATTCATAATGATATATCTTATACCCTCATCATTTTTCACACTGGCTAATAACAATTAACATCACAAAAATTCCATTTTTTTTGGTAAACACCAAAAAATTTGGTTAAAATCACCAAATAGTTGAAAAATAATAGCGTAAATATTTATAATAAACTCAACCTAGAAGAGCAACGTTTTTCCTCATGTCCACAAGACAACCACAAATACCCTAAAATTTTATAAACAAGCTCCTATTGGTTTAATTCTTACTCTTTGTTAAGAGAAAGACCACATAATACTTTAGCCAAAAAGGAAATATATAATTAAAAAGTCATAAATTATAAGATGGCCATAGCCATCCACTTTATCTCAACATGGAACCTGCATGTCCAACATTGGTACATGGTATTGCTATGATCCTATTCGATTACCAAAATTTTCTCCACACTCCCAAGCATGCTAAGCAAGACAAAATCAATTTGATAACTACTTCACCATCCACCACAGTAGGCCAAGAACTAGTTTTGTAATTGGTTTCTTTCCCTAGCTATTTTCCTTTTTCCTTTTGTTAAGTTTTTGTTTTAATTTATACATAATGGTTCCATAAGAACTAGATATCTTAAATAGGTTTTAAAATATGTGTAAATAATGAATAGTTGTTTTGATTAAAGTTACCAATATTAGACATGATATAATCATTCTAAGAATAAATAAATGAACTTCTTATTTATTCTTAGTTGCCTTTTTTGGGACAAACTCACATGTAATCTAGCCTAAGATTCTTAGTTTCAATTAAAAAAGGTTGTTTTGTCAAAAAAAAAATTTAATTTTATATAAGAAATTGATCATTTATAGGATATAAATATACAAATTGGTGGACGATATCTTTTGATTTATAAATAACAAATAATTTTTTTATAAAAAAAAATAGTTGTAGAACCCACATGCAATGCACGGGTTTAAAAGTAGTACTTATAGATACAGATATATTAATATACTTGAGAGCAGTATAAATAAAATATCCAGATGCGCGGAGATAGGATTGTTGAGATAAATAAAAAGAGAATAACTCAATGGATGATTTAGTTTAAATGATTATTTATTTAATAAATTAGGAGCATGGTAAGAGAGGGGGTTTACATGATTTGGGTCAGATCAGGACCGAACTAGATTAGATCCAACCACATCAGGATGTTATACAGACCGGATTGGGTCAAGACGCTTGGTATGGCATCCAGGATGGACGAGCCTACACATGCCATGATGCAAGCAACGGAGCAATCCATCCTCCACGCGTCCAAAGGACGAAATCAAAATAAAGAAGAAAATATCCCAGATCCAGGGGGCCCCATTTCTCTCATTCCATGCTCCTTCCTCCAAGCGTTTGCTTGGCCCCGAAGTGTCTCCCTCCTCGATTCCTCTCCAGATCCCACCCCACTCCGATCTTTGAACCCCCTAAAAACCTTAGCTTTTGATCCGGGAGCAGAGCAGCACGGCCATGGACGCCAAGATCGGCAAGTTCTTCGAGTCCGTCGGCTCCTTCTTCAGCGGTGGCGATACCATCCCCTGGTGCGATCGCGACATCATCGCCGTAACATTCCTCACCTGCCCCTCCCGAAACCCTAATTTCAACTCCTCCCGCACTCTGATTGCTGTTATGTTTTGCTATTTTGAAGTTTTTATGATATTGTTAAATTTCTCGTCCTTAGATGCAATTAGGGCATTTTTTTCTGCACTCATCTTTGGCATGCTTGTGATGATTCATGTATATGATTAGTTTGAAATATCTACGAATCTGAGAATTAGTTTAAAGGGAAAAGTGGTGATTGTGGTGTCAGTTTACTCTTCATAGAAGATATTGCGTTGATAAATTATCTTGAATTTGCCGGTAGTCATTGGATTGTTTCCTATTCATGGATTGTTGCAGCTTGTATCAGTTTCAGCATCTGTGACCAATTGAGGTGTAGAAGTTTGTGCTGCTATTGTAATACTTTTCTTTTTAACAATCTGTCGCCGTGATCACACTGAACAGCAGCAGTTGGACAGTGATCTGATATCTATCTTTCATAGTTTCTTTTAAGCTGAGGAAAAATTGGCGAATTAGAAAAATTACTAATTTCGGCATTTCATGACAATCTGTTCTCCTTTATTAAAATTTCTGTGGTTGGCTACTTGTATGAATTTTTGCCTTGGTGGTGATTTCTTTCTTTTCCCTTATGATTACAGAAGTGCAG
Organism: Elaeis guineensis; assembly: GCF_000442705.2. Lineage (NCBI taxonomy): Eukaryota > Viridiplantae > Streptophyta > Magnoliopsida > Arecales > Arecaceae > Elaeis > Elaeis guineensis. Next base: position 9,897,124 of record NC_025999.2, on the reverse strand, counting down.
TTAAGTTAGGTTTGTTTCACATTGCTTTTATTTTTAAAATTAAAATCATACAAACCCAAGTAGAAAACATGTTAGGTGTTATTGTTTTTATTTTCTAGTTTTCAAAATCATTTTCATTATTTTCTGGAAAAATGACAGTAAGAAAACTTACTTTCACTACTTTTAAAAATAAGAAGCTCATGTGTTTTTGTTACCTCCACCAACACAATCTCCACTGTTGCTGCTATTGCTGCCACCACCACCTTTTTCTCCACCACTGCCACCATTGCCTCACTACCACTGCTACAATTAGTGCTGCCACTGCCCAAACCACTTTTGCCACACGCCCCTACTGCTACCACAGTCTCTACCACACCACCACCACCATAATAGCCGCTACAGCCACATTGTCGGCACCCCCACCGCCATTGCTTCTGCTGCCACTAGCACAATGGCCTCCACTATCTCTGCCACCACTATCACCACCTTGGCGACCATTTTCATGTTTGTATTCTGAAAAATAATTGACTATACCAAACATGTTTATATTTTTTGAAAAAAATAAAATAAAATAGAAATAAAGTTTTATTTTTTGTTTCTGGAAATAAGAAAATTGAATGTGATGCCAAATGGCACCCTCCTTTTTTTGTCTACTGGTTGTGGTTGGTATCTTTTCTTGACTATCTTTTCCCGCGTGAAGTGAAGGAGAAGAATTCTTATTGTTTGAATAGTGAAAAGAATTGTCATTTGCATGCTTAATATGTCCCAAATATTTGCATTCTTGCCGGAGGGAGGTGCATGACTGAACTTAAAATTTTGGATTATGTAACTCATATATTAGAATTTGCTAGTGGTATCAATACTTTTAAATCGTTACATATCTAAAGTAAGGCCTCATAAATTAGGTTTGATTGGAGATTGCTGTATGAAAATTCTCATTATATATTATACAATGTTATCATCCTCTTTTATATCAACTTGGTTAACTTAACATAGCTTTCCAGTTTGTTATTAATAAACAATGTTCTTCAACGTGCAGAAATTAGAAGATCATTATCATAATGTTCTAGAAATGCAAAAACAATAGACACTAGTTTATGAATAATTCATCTCAAGCCTGACTCACTAATTTTCAGAACCCAGTTTTGAATAACCACAGCCACCTGATACCACTAGAAGCTTTTCAAGTAATGCCCATGATTCTTGTAATCTACTACCTTAAGGTATCCATGTTGATTTGCTTTAACACAGGTACAGACCCATCATAAAATTAGAGAGTATTAATTAGTATGATACTGGTTAAGTTGTTGGGTTTATGTCACTTTGGTAATTCTTATTCATTAACTTAATGAAAACTAGTTAGGTGTCTCTGCACATAAGTATTTCTTCAGAAAGAAAAAGGGGGTTTGGGGGTCTGTAATCTTGTTCTACAAAGGAAAAAAAATGAGGGGTGCGATTAAAGATGTCATCATTATATACGGGCATATCACGTTATTACCATTAGAACTGTGATGTCTGCTTTGCAGTTGCGCGGATCTTATGACACTACTACATGCTATGTGTGACAAGTTAGATTTCTTTTTCCTTCTCTCATATTCTGAAATTGGAATGTTAGTAATTTCATGAAATATACCACGACATACTCAAAATGTACCCACAGTCTATTTAAAGATCTCTTGAAATGGTACCATTGGAAAGTTTAATATAAATAGATATTATTGTTAGTGTTTCTCTATGACTTAATTTCTTTCTCATATATGTCGATCATTTCATTTCCCATTAATCAACACTCAACAGTAACCTTTTTTCATCTGATCACTTTCAGTATGTTTTGTTATTTATCTTACATCCATGCACAAAAATTTTTGTTTCCCTTGTGCACAGGGTTGTGAGAGAGAGGTTGCTGAGGGTGGGAACCAAGAACAAAAGAGTGAAAGTCTTATGAGGTTATCTTGGGCTCTAGTTCATTCAAGACAACCTGAGGATGTGAATCGTGGAATCGCCATGCTTGAAGGTGGAATATTTTATTTTAACATCATCTATATAGTCTCTTTCCTAATTTCAATATTTTCCTTTATTGCTATCATGGTCTCCACTTACTCAATTTTTTTCTTTCTGTTCAATTTTTATTGGTAACCTGTTAATCCTGTTATGTCTGAGAAGTCTGAACAACCTGGTGTTGGCAGCTTCCTTGGGCAGTTCAAGCAGCCCACTGCAAACTAGGGAGAAGCTATATTTGTTAGCTGTTGGATATTACAGAAATGGAGACTATTCAAAAAGTCGGCAGCTCCTGGAGCGCTGCTTGGAGGTTTGATCTTCTTATGCTCACCTTCATATTATATCGCTCAATTCCTACTATTTTCTGTTTTTTTCCTGGTGAATGATATATGCTTGATACTTGATTAATGAGTTACACAATGCTATTTGTCTGTTCTTTTTATTGCTTCCACAAAGATCTTATTAACTATTTAATGATTTTTTTGATTGCTTTGATGAAATATGCCTTCATTCTACATCTTAAAATTCCATTCCCTGCTCTCTAACATTATAACTCTAACCATTTCCCTCTGAACTTTTTGTGTATTTTCCTTGAATAGCATAGTTGCTCTGTAGGGATGCCTAGCTTCCCATGTGTACTACAATGCCCTCCCATTGGCTACTGCCTGCTGGCCATGGGAGAAAAACTGGATTCTCCATTTTCTTATCCAAACAAAACATAGATTTGAATAGACTTATCTACTTTCATGTCCCCATTGCAATCACTTACTGTTTACCTTTGGTTTCTTTAGACTGACTTATCGACTTTGAACCTTCGAATAGACTGTCTTGGTCCTGTCTCTAGCCTAGATCCATTCTTTAAGGTTAACTACTCTTGGATAGAAGTCATTCCATGCCTAGTTTAGTACATATTTACTAACTTAAGATCTTCCCCAGAAAGAGAGAAAGAGAGAGAGACGGGGGGGGTTCCATTCTACCATTAATCTGATGGCATAATGCATATATGACGCTTTTCTCCATGCATAATTTTGATAAATGAATTCACTTCTATAAGAAATGTTTCATTGCTAGGCTAGCTTAACTTTATTGATTTTATCTCTTGTGTCTCTTGGTCTTTGATTTTTCTGAGAGGCATATCACATTAAAAAAAAAAAAAGAACATTATAAGCCCAAAGTCAAGTCATACCAATGCCATTGGTTCAATGTTTTCAGAATTTAAGATATTGACACCTCATACTGGAATAGCACTTGTACCAGTACCCAAGAAAACAACTCATATTTTATCCGTGAAGTTAGGTATTATGTGATGGCCTGCATAGCATTAATGGTTTATTGCTTGAAAGCCTTCTTTCTGACGTGAGTGTGACGGTTCACACTCATGTGAAATTTAGTGTGCTTTCTGAATTGCCGATAATTTTGCCCATTCTTTCACAAGCGTGTATAGCATACTAAGTTAACCTCAACTTGTGCCTCTTTATCCGAATACTTAAATAACTTCATATCTTATTGGCTAGTGATCACTGTATTTGATGTACAGATTACTTTGTTTCTCTAAGCATGTACCAGGCAAACCCATATTCCAAAATTTAAAAATCTAGTTTAAAGATTGAGAGTTGGGGAATATGCTCCTGGGTTATAGGTTTAATATGATCTGTACACATGCATTGAATGTAAATGTTATGCATATTCTGATAGTTCATTTCTAATATGATTTGTACACATGCCATGAATGTAAATATTATGCACATCCTCATCTTTTTATTTGTTAACACCTTGTCAGAAATTAAAGATCATTTCTTAGAAGCTTGTATGGTTTACCATCTTAAAACCAAGTTATTATCCATGGGGTAATAAACAACTTAAATAATAAGAACTATTGGAACCTCAGTAAATTTTTGATGTGTTGTCCAGTATAGGCTTTTAGTTTTGGTGCAAACTTTGATTCTGTTGAATACTAGTCAGGGGCAACTGAATATTCATTGATTTGAATCTTATTTATGGGACCTGATTCTTTTGGATCTCTTTCACTGATATATATATATATATAGCCAGACTAGAATCAAGTCGACCGAATTTGGATTCAGATCCGATCATATCAAAACTCTATAATAGGGATCTTACATTAATGATCTAAACCATTAAATATAATCTACTATCTCAAAACTGCTTACACATAAAAAATCATATGATCTGGAGATCCTTAATCTATGCATTAAGTAATCAAAAATTGGACAGCCTAAGTAAAATTGAATTAGATGTATTTTTTGATCACTTGATGCGTAGGCTGGGGGTCTTCAAATCATATGATTTTTGGTGTGCAAGCAGTTTTGAAGTAGTAGATCATATCCAATGGCTTTGATCATCGATGTAGAATCCTTATTGTCTTGTTTTGATCTGATTGGATCTGAGTCCAAATCCGATTAACCTGACCCAAGTCTGAGAGAGGGAGGGACAAAGAGACTATGGTTACATAAGTGGATCTCCATTCAGATTCGATCAGCTCTTGATCGGATGATGAAGGGTCCTATATTGATGATTCAAGCCATTGGAAATAATATATTTTCTATTAATTACTTACACATCAAAAATATGATTTGGAGACCCTTAGTCTATGTGTTGAGTGGTCAAATTGACCATTTGATGCATAGACTAGGAGTCTTTAAATCAAATATTATATATATATATATATATATATATATATATTAGAGATGTAGATCACATCCACTATCTCGGATTATCAATATGACTCCCTTCCCCCTCAATCCAATTCAACCAAATGTGTGCCTCTATAAGAGGTAGACCAGGTGTAACTTGTCGTGACCTACACGTGCGCACGCATGGACAGAGACACACACACAAATGTGTGCCTCTATAAGAGGTAGACCAGGTGTAACTTGTCGTGACCTACACGTGCGCACGCATGGACACAGACACACACACAAAGACACACATGCGCATATATATAGGTATAATTTATATACATGTGCATACATATACATACATGTGTGTGTGTGTGTGTGTGCATGTATGCACACTTCATGCACATGCATGTGTTTGAGAGAGAGAGAGAGAGAGAGACATATTTACGTACATATATAGATATGTCAGTTTATAATATGCTTGCATGCATGTTTGCATGCTCGCGTGCATGTTTGTGAGATTGAGAGAGGGGGGGGGGGGGGTGTGGGGGGGGCATCATGGGTGCACATTCTTGAAGTTGGATTATATAGTAGCAATCACCAAGGTTATCAAAATAATTATTTTGTGCAATTATTTTTGATCCATAAGATTAAACACAAATATAGGCAGGCTATTTGTGTTTTGCCTAGGACCAAGGTTATCAAATTAATTATTTTATATGATTGTTTTTGGTCCAGAAGATCAAACACAACTATATGTAGTATGAGTGTGCTCCATCTAGGACTCGATCTGAATGTGCCTGGTCAGGTCTCAGAATGCCTTTCCTCTCTTTTTCTTCTTCTTCTTATTCTTCTTGTTTTTTTTTTTTTTTTGAGGGTGCAATTAATGATCTTCAATGATGTATGGCAATATGTTTCTTATTGTTGATCCTTTTTTTTTCTCAAAAAAAATAAAAATAAAAATAAAAGAGACCATCTTACAAGAAAATCGAAATGAAATTTTAAGGTGAGGGACAAATGTCTTAATTTTATTTCTTAAACATGATTCGACCATGAACTTATAATGCTTCAACATTTGTTCTATAAGGGCATTAAGGTTTTTAATGATTTGTTTTATAGATCGCACCAGATTGGAGGCAGGCCCTGACTCTTAAAAAAGTGGTGGAAGATCGAATTGCCAAAGGTGAGAAAAACCACATGGATTCTACATCCATTGGCTGCTTTCAATCTCAAATACTAAAGAGGCTAATTGCATGTCATTGGAACAGATGGTGTGATAGGCATAGGGATTGCTGCAACTGCTGTGGGGCTATTGGTTGGGGGAATCGCTGCCGCGGTGACTCGGAAGAAGTGATGAGTTCGCTGACAAATACAACATCATGAATGATTTAGATGCTGCTGTTTCTTGTAATGTATTTAGCTGCTTAAGTGTCTTTACTTGAATATTGTGTTATTTCTAATCACTATATGTGCGTAAGAACCAAGAGTCTAAGCTTTGCAGGGATGTATTTTTATTTTGATGCTTCGCATGATCTGTACAGAAGGTCCTACACCTCTGCCTTGTTCTTTTGTTCTGTGGGTCTTTCCGTCATTTTGGTGAAAATTTTTTCTGGGAGTAATTTTTTGGCACTGATCAGTGGTTTGAAGAATGTGCTGTATGTCAAGTAGAAATGATGGTGGTTTCATTTATGGTTAGCACCAGCAAGGGCTCGGGATATTGCATCATATTTGAAGTCAAGCATCTGTTGACTTTGAGTTAAATTAAAAATGAGGCGTTGCAATCCTATGAAGTCAAATTTGTTGAATTTCAACGTTTTGTATTTGAAAATGGTATTTGATGTGATGAAATGTCAAAATGAAATATAATGATAATTTTGATAGAGTAAAGCATTGAAATTGGAAGCTTTCCTCTGATTAAATCTTGTTGATGCTGCCGTGATTTGCGCTTCTCTTTTTTTTTGGATGGTGAGGACCTAATATTTAGAAATATAAAAAACTATAGGCACCAAGCAAGACTTCCGTTGGTGAGCAAAAAAAATTAATAATAATTATCATCAACAGACTGTTCTCTTGCCCGAGTACCGGCAGTCTAAATAGATTGGTTGGAAACCCCCTCCATCACACCGCAGCTTAAACAGATTGGTTAGAAACCTCCTCCGATTATATTAAATTTAACACTGATGGCTCACCATAAAGAAAAAAGAAAAAAGACAGTGGTGCTCCTTTCGTTCTCATGTTTTGTCTGCTGGAATTGTACCGTGCAGAGACTTCGTGATATGGAGAACGACTACCGAGCTCTGTCTCCATGGTGCAGTCATCTAATCTGTCCCCGGAGCATTTATTGACTTTCGTTACGGATCCCTACTTTGGTGTTTTAAATCAGAATGGGAGTGAACTAAATAATATCCGTTCTGATTCATGTTCATATTTAAATTTATTTAAATATATATTAAAATTAAAATATTTATTTAATATTTATATTTATAAAAAAATAACTATTCGATTTTTATTTAAATTTAAATAAAATTTTGAAATTTTTACAAAAATAAATTAATATGTGCTTAATCTGATTTATTTTTTATTTAATAATATTTTTGATTTTGTAATTATTAAATTAAATTATTTAATTTATATCTATAATTGTACACATGTTTTTAATGTCTCATTTATATTTGTATTCATTTAAAATCAAATAGATATAAATTTTTAGATCTAATTGTTAAATAAAATAAATATGAATACTGATATATGGATATCTGATTCGATTTCAGCGTTAAGCAGGATGCAACACTGAATGAATCACTGCCCCCACCGTAGAGCCCGAGTCAACTCAAATGGGGGCACGGGTTAGTGTGAACGAGGAATACCCTGGGTACACGCTAAGGACGGCCTTTTTCTGTTTTTCTCAACTGACAGCCTGTTGGAAACCTAATCCTTGTTGGGTGTGGGTTCTTTACCAAAATAAGATTTTCCAGACAGCTTATTCCCCCAACAGAATTTGTTTTTTTTTTTTTTTTTCTTTTCTTTTCTTTTCTTTTTCTCCACTGATCATACGAAAGCTGCAACAAAACAGTTTTTTCCGCTGCGGCCACGCGGCCATCAAAGCCGACGACGTCTCGGCGTTTTTGTTGTCCCCACTCCCCTCCCTCTCCTCCTCTCCCGTCTTCGCGAGACTCGTTCTCCCCCACCTCCCTTCTCTCTCTCTCTCTCTCTCTCTCTCTCTCTCTCTGGGCTTCGGAGCGTCTCCTGTCGTCGATCATCATGACGTCGGTAAGGCCTTCTTTTTTCTCATCAGAAATTGATCTACATTGTGCATTTTCTGTGTTTCGTGTTTGAATAATGCTTTAAATCGATTAAAGTTCCCGTTTTTGCGGTTGGGTTTTCTTTGACGAAGCCGGTGATACCAGAAATGAGGAATCCCCCACTGTTGAAGCAGGATGGGGTAAAGAGATGGATTTATTGGGAAACTTGTGGATTTGGATTTCTTTATTTGTTTATTCTTCTCGGAATTTCCTTCCGAATGGGTGGAATAGTGCGTAGAGAGATCATAATGGGGGGATGGGGATGGGATCTTTTTTGTAGGAGTTTGAAATGATGGGTGATCTGGGAAATAAGGAGATCAGATTTGCTGATTTTCTGGTAAAATGCTCCTTGGTTTGGATCATTATGGGAATTTTTGACGTATTCTCTCGTGTGGATTTTATATAGGGTTGGGAGAATGTGGGAAGAGACAGAAGAATAGTGGTTTCTGAAAGCTCGGTATGTTTTTGTTTGTATCTTTTCAGTAAAAAATTAATCTGGACTTGTTCTTTTGGAATTTGGCGTTATTGCTTATGTTTTGAAGTCGATAGTTTTAGATCGATTGTGGTTGAATTTATCATCATCTTATATATGTTATTAATGAAACTTCAGGAGATAGACATAATTTATCAGTTCCAAAACATTCCAGTCTTTTGTTAATTCCTATCTCTGTCGTAGTCATCTGTTAAATAACATATATAATTAGTCAAATATATAGTTTGTAATGTAGGTCTTCCATCCATGCTTTACAATGTGTACAAATTTTGTGTAAAGTTTATATGTTTATGTCAAGGCCTTAAATTATAGGGGTAGGGAGAATGCTTTAGTACCTTCAGACAGATCAGAGGTTCAAAATGTTTCAAAATTACCAGAATTGTTTATTGGATCAATTCAATCATTGTTAAATCAATTCATGTACAATGACTTCTAACAAGTTATATTATGGAGTTCTTAGTTCTAGAAATTGGTAATCAAGTCCAACTTAGAAATGGAGAGAAAGGTTCAAAATTGTTGTCCACATATCCCTTCTTTTATTTGAATAAGGCACAAATAAATATGATAATCATCACATTTTTAAGCCAAAACTAGGTGGTCTTTAATACCACCTCAGATGGCTGCCTGTTCATTTAAACATCTTCTAAACACCAGTTAATCTTTACACCTTAAGCAATCAGAAAGCATGCTCTTGAGATTTAATCATGCATGTATTGTGATACCATTTATGTTGGAAAAATATGCATATTCAATTTCTACTATTAAGTATAAGAGTTAAGGTGCTTTTGTTTTAAAAGTGTTTCATATAGTTAATATACACTGATAATATTATCGATATAAAAACAACCTGAGTGAATGTGTAATATAGATTAGACCAATTGTATACTCTTATTTATGATCTCATTTGCCTTTTCTCAGTGCATATGACCAATTTTGTTTTTATATTCATCTAGAACTTCATTCCATGCATGAACATGAATTATGTATTTTGTCTACATTTCGTCTTTTTGTTGGTTTATCGATCCACTAAGTATCTACATCAATCTGGGCTTGAGACATGAGTGATGCATAGAGATATGGTGATTAGCATTTACAGAGTAAGTGGTTTAGAAGTAACTGATCGGAAGGAAGAGTTTAGAGAAACAAATAAGGATGGGGATCTTAAAAAGGGAATCAAGTAGCTTTTAAAAGGTAGATGTGTAAATATTACTGGAGAATAGGCAACAGAAGTCTTAGATGAGAAATCTAGAGGTCAATTCATAAATTCTTAATTTTTTTAAGTAAAATTTGTCTGTCTTTTCTTTCCGTTTCTTTTTTCCTTTTTTTGGTAGTTGAAGTTTTGTTAAGGTAACACCTGGAAAATGAAATTGAGGACCTGAACAAAGTTGATGAACATAGTTAATGAAATTTCCTCACAAAGTTACTGATCTGCTGGTTCTTGCCTTCTCTGAGATTGTAAACAAGATTGCTGATAACTCCCTGTTACATTGAAAATTTGCCCATTCCATGCATGTAATGGTTCCAGCTCCTATGCTGCACTAAATGGTATCATCATCAACTTTCTTTCTACACTGTTTTCCTATCTGCAAGGTAGTGCTATCTTTTTTGCATTTTTCACTACTTTTTTTGGCATGATGGTAATATATTTAGTATACAGGACTTGTCCCTATCACTGTCAAAGTGGAGAAATAGTTGATACAACACCTCAAGCTTGCCGTTACCATCATTTGGTGTGCGGATGAGTCTTGAATGTATGGTTTGCTGCACCATCCCATACCATCCGATATGAGGCGTACCATATTGTATCGGTCTTATACCAATATATTATCTCGTACCATACAGACACTTGGTATGCTATTTCGTATCATACCGAAATGCATACCGACACTGTGATATAGGATGGTACTGGTATGGTCTGGTACCGAGACAGCGAATTTTGCTTAAATGTATATAAAACTATGAAAGTTTGCATATTGCATAAAACCAGAAGCAGATTCATTTGTTGTTCTTCTACTTTAGCATGTGTTCATCATGTGTAAAATTTATTTTGCTCCTATCATTTCTCGTAAGCTTGCATTGTAGAAAGTAATTTCTGTGGCCTTGGTTCCAGTCATTGTAGCGGTTTCATCTATATTCTGTTCTCATAGGCGCAGTTCTTGTTTTGTATCAGATTGCTTGCTACCTTGCAGCCTTCGCATGTGTAATTTCTTTTTCTCCCTTGAATGTGGCAGGAGAAGGGCCGGCCGCTGCCCAAATTTGGAGATTGGGATGTGAACAATCCTGCCTCGGCTGAAGGGTTCACTGTTATATTCAACAAAGCTCGAGATGAAAAGAAGACAAGTGGTAATCCGGGGGTCGCAAACTCTCCAAGGAGAAACAATATGGGTGGTTTAAAACCAGATGAGACCTACCAATATCCAAGAAAGAGTGTATGATCCTATCTTGTTTCTATGTTTCATCATAACTCATTTAAGCATAATTGCTCGATTAATTCATTTAATCTTATATCACAATATAGATAAGCTTTATGCATGCATATGTTTCATCTTATGGAAGCTAGGGACCAGCATAAAATTTTGCTGCTTTTTAATTTGTGAAAAGTTTTGCAGGGCTTTTTTATTCCACTGACAATTATATGAACTGGCATGCAGAAAAAGTGGTTTTGCTGTGGTTGAATACTGCTGCTGGAGGCCCGAGGAATTTGGTGCTCATCATGTAGGGATGCTATGATATAAAGAGCCTTCTTTGTTGGCAAGCTGCTTCCCTTTGTGTTGCTACCCATTTCCTGTGGTCCTCATGTATCTGTCTTATATGGAGCAAAAAGAAAGAAACATAGTGGACGGACAACCTTATATTTATTCTTGAATTTTTCTATATATTTGTGTGTTGGTGAGGCCTGACTTGATTGTTTACCTCTTTTTCTATGTTTCTTGGTGTGAGAGTTGTTAGAACGGTAATTCGCTTTAGCTGGTAACAAGACCATATATAAGATATATTTATTATAAAATTTTCCATGCTGTTTTCATCATTGTTATTGCTGTTGTTCAGATTATTCTGATGCTCGACATCACTATTTAGGAGATTAAATCTTGTGGACACTTCAATTTGAAATAATCAGTGATACAAGTTGGCGATATTCCTCTTGTATATCTTCATAATGCAAATACAGCTTTGGCGACATTCCTCTTGTATATCTTCATAATGTAAATACAGCTTGTGTTTCCTGATTCCCATATGTTGGTTCGCGGTATTCCTCTTGTATATCTTCACAATGCAAATACAGCTTTGGCGATATTCCTCTTGTATATCTTCATAATGTAAATACAGCTTGTGTTTCCTGCTTCCCATATCTTGGTTCCACAAACAGGGGGTGATGCAGCATAGGTTAATATCCATCTGGATATATTTTCATGTTCGAATCTATTTGTGGACATGAATAGGCCAGATAAAATTGTGTATTAAAAAATAAGGGAATATAGACAAGGATAGATAACTATTCAACCCATGTCCAAAAGTCATATATAATCCTACTGAATTTTATATAGCATTACTAAACTTTTAAGAAAAATAAATATCCATACCAAAATATTATTAATTTCATCTTCCACTGGATAACATCTTTGATTTGATGGTCGCAAAGCTGAGCTATCTAATTTCCACTCTCAACATTTGTCCGTTTAAAACCGGCAAACATTTAGTAAATAAAAGGCAGAATCTTATAGTTGCATATTCTGATGCAAAGTCCTAAAACCTAATAGCTGCAAAATTCCATATAAAGCCTCAATAGTGAATGTTTCCAACAAGGTCCAATAAGCCATCAAATTTGACCCACCACAAATCAGTTTCCATTGTTCAGTGTGATTTCACATATTCCTGAACTACATATAGACCCTCTGATTCTTCATCATAATCCTGTAAAATTGAACATCAATAGTTACAAATTTGATGCCCGCTTATTTTTCCACACCAGCCCTGGGTGTGGGTGGAAAAACATGCAGACTAAACAAGAACATTGCTGTAAGGATCAATAATTGATATAATTCAATCTCTTACCTTGACAACCACACATGAACAACCTACAACTTTTCTTGCCTTTCCCTCGGAGTCAATCTTGCATAGCTGAAGAAGAAGAAACAGGAGCGATTAACAACTACATGGCAACATGTTTTACCAATGAAAACTTTAAGATCAGAAGGAAAAGCTTAAAATATATTTGCAGGCACATCTCTATATCTAACTGGAGATCCTTCCATGACTAAACTCGCTTTTGTAGCGGGACTTTTTCTTTCATTGCAAGGCCATATTTAGAGGCCCAATAAAAAAGAGCACCACCCCCCCCCCCCCCCCCCACCCAACCCAACCCCAAAATAATAATAATAATAAGGGCACTTCACTTTTTTTTTTTTTTTTTTTTGCCACCTCATCTACCTTCTAGGAAGAGAGAAATAAATAAGCCACATGTAGGAATATGAGGAAGAAAGTCAACAGGTTGAGGGAAGGCGGGGAAGACAGAAAAAACACAAGATTTTAGGAGTTCTCCACATCTCTAAAACTTTTATTTACTTGTTATCTTGAACAGACCAATTTCTCTTTTTATCTTAAAATTCTAGACATAGAGGAGTCTAAGAATGCAGGAATCAAGCTTGAAAAAAAAAAATAAAAAGAAATAATAGTGATGATGATGATATAATAGTATATATATTCGGCTAAAAATCTATCTCTGTCTTTTGGGGTAGATCTCCATCACTTAGCTGACTATCAAACCTTCTCGTATCTAAGCCGACTAAAGAAGCTTCACCGACTAAGCCACCTTCAATCAATCTGGCTCGGATTGACAAGTCCCAACCAGCAAAGTCGACATCGGGCACCGACGTGAATTTTCAGCCGACTAAAGTCTGCTCCCCCTGATCGGCACTAGTCCGACTAAGATTAATATGCCACCCATGGCTTCTGGCACCCAGCGGCGCTCGGCTTGTGATCGAGTTCATACTCGGTTAGTGGTCGAGTATGAACTATCGAGGACAAGGCAACTCGATGGTCCCTTTCTATCGACATCGACAAACATGGATCTCAGCCGACTAGCTGAGTATTGAACATAACCATCATATGATCATGGCAGACCATATCAAGATCATGTCACTCAGACACTATACTCTGGTCGGCTAGCTGTGCGCCGTAATGGGATATTATGATTTCTTTAAATGTACCTACAGGGTCATTAATTATATCCCACACCCGACAGCGTCTGCTATCATAAGCGCACCGAGTAGAAGACACACTCACCGTCAGCATTTAAAGATACCCATGTGGCATCGTATGATAGGATATGATCGACATGATCATCTGTCCTCTCACCGTTCATTTTGCTTCCTCTATAAATAGAGGTGAGCATGAACCTCTCCAGGTAAGGAGGGCATGCACACACTATTTTTACAACCCAAACATTCTGTCACTCTTCTCTCTCGAATCATCTCACTGACTTGGACATCAGAGGATCCTCACCAGAGTCACGTTCGGCTGAACTTGTTATGCAGGTTCTTGCTCTCCGACACCGAGCGGAGTCCAGCACCATCTCTCTCTTATCCACATCATCGCCTTTGGTCTCGACCTTGACTGTGTGTACCTTTTTCAGTAATTGGCACGTTATCTTCCAATATTCTCGTTGTCCACTCACAAGCGCAGCCCTTAGTCGGCTTCAGACCGACTACCGACTACCCATCGGAGAAAAACCATAATAGTTTGGCATGCCAAGAAGGGGGTGCATCGAGCAGAGAAAAATCTTCTCTCTCAAGAACCTCCATAGTCAAGACAAGGGCACAAAATATCTCTACTGATTCTGTTCGACGCTCATCTCAACGTGATGCACCCCCGACAACCCATGGAGAGCCAAGTGCTTCATGGCCACCGGTGACGATAGATCCTAGGTTTGCTACCCTTGTGCAGTAGGTGAAAAATCAGATGGAGGCTATTCAAGATCTCCAATAACAACAGCAATAACGGCAACTAGAGGAGTTCGCACCGTGTGATGTGCCTTCCAGGCGCAGCCACTGTCCACAATCTCCAACCAGCCACTCTATACAGCATTCCCATCGAGCGAGTTCTCCACCCACTCGACGATAACCGCGTTCAGAGTCTCGACGCGCTTCGCACATCGATTTCGATGACCGTCGATCTCCACATTCCCCTCGACGAACTCAGTACAAGGGGAAGAAGCCACGGTCTCCATCAAGATCTCTTTCTTTTAAAAAAGGTTTCACTCCAGGCTACTCGCGGCATCCTAATGTGTCGCAATAATGGCTGGATGAGTACGATCGAAAATTAAAGGAGATAGATCGCCATCTGAAACGACTCCAGACCAACCATCGAGATCCGACCAACGAATTCGGCATCAATATGAGTCTGCCATTCTCAAGATAGATCCTCAATGAGTCAATTTCTAGTCGGTTCAAAATATCATAAATTGAGCCGTACGATGGCTCTACTGGCCCACTCGATCATCTTAAGAGCTACAAAGTCCTCATGCTTCTACAAAGGGCATTTGACGCCCTTCTCTGTATTGCCTTCTCAATTATGCTTCGAAAAACCGTCCGAACGTGGTACTCGGGCTTGCAGGCAGGAAGCATTAACTCTTTTAAATAATTTTAGCAACTATTCATGACGCACTTCAGTATAAATCAGAGAGTGTCCAGAACTACTAATAGCCTCTTCTCTATCCGGGAATAGGACGGAGAGTCCTTACGGGAGTTTGTGATGCATTTCAACACTGCCACCTTAAAGGTCAAGGACCTCGATGAGGCGACGGCCATCGCGGTGATGAAGTGGAGACTCCAAAACTCCAAGTTCACCAACTTTCTAGATAAGACACTTCCTCGATCCTATGCCGAACTCCTCGAGCATGTACAGAAGTACATCCGTGCCGAGGAAGCCATGACTAACCGATGCCAATTTGAGAAAAAGGGCCAAAAGAAGAAGGTAAGAAAAAGAGGCAGCTTCGGAGAGCCTAGTCGGATCTGTACCGAGAAGGAGGCTTCATCTTTTCGACTAAGCCAGAAGTCCAAAAACTTTATGGGTAGAGATGGCTCTTACACTCCTCTGACTACTTCTCGATCGCAAATTTTGATGAAAATAGAAGGAAAAAGCTTCCTTCATTGACCCCCACCAATAAAAAAGAAATCTCATGATCGAAAGTGGTATTGCAGCTTCCATCATGACCATGGGCACGACACAGAAGAGTGCCACCAGCAGAAGAACAAAATCAAGAACCTGATAAGGTGGAGGTATCTTGAAAAGTATGTGTGGGAGCGACCTACGCAGCTACATTCTGATCCGCCTCATCTGAAATTCGAGGAGGAGACTCACGTCAACCGACGGTGGGTGTGATCAACATGATCTCAATGGGACCGTGATTTTGAGGAGCAGATGACTGCGGAAGCACTTCCAAACGCCAGCGCATTGACAATGACATCGTCTTTATCGAAGTAGATTTGTGGAGAGTACAGACTCTCCATAATGATGCCGTTGTTATATCAATGACAATTGTCAATTATGATGTAAAAAAAATATTTTATCAATAATGAAAGTTTCGCTGACATGATTTTTTACGACTGTTTCTTTCGAATACGATGGCTTTCTACTAAACTTCTCAAACCTATTAATATTCCTCTAGTCGGATTTACAGGTGACTTGATCAAAGTGGAAGGCGAGATTGAGCTTCCCATTACGATCGAACAATCACCTCGACAATTGATCGTTCACCTTAACTTTCTCATAGCCCAAGTCCCATCCATCTATAACGTCATCTTGGGGTGGCCCGGATTGAATGCACTTCGAGCAGTCGTCTCAACTTACCATCTGCTCGTATGCTTCCTGACAAGGAACGGACCCGACGAGATGCGAGGAGACCAACAGTTGGCCGGATAATATTACTTAACCACTCTCAATGAAAAAAGACTAGCTGAAGCTCTCCTCATCGACGATGGGTTAGATCAGAGAGAAATCAAAAGCTGGAGAGAACCCATGGAATAGCTTATCTCAATTTTCCTATACGATGGAGATCCAATTAGAACCATTCAAGTCAGATCTTCACTAAGCAAGAAACTGTGAGAGGATCTGATCAATTTTTTTAAAAAAAATGCTAATGTCTTCACCTAGTCTGCTTCAGACATATCAAACATCCCTCCAAGAGTTATTATCCACCGACTAAATGTCGACTCCGATCATAAGCCAGTGATGCAAAAGAAGAAAAGCTTAACTCCATAGCGACAGAAGGCCATTGATAAGAGGTTGACAAGTTATTGGTGGCCAACTTCATCTGTGAGATAACCTATCCGAATTGGCTCATGAATATAGTTATGGTCAAAAAAGCAAATGATAAATGATGGATCTGTATTGACTACACCGATTTGAACAAAGTATGTCCGAAGGACAGCTTTCCACTCTCCTGAATAGATCAGTTAGTAGATGCGACATCAGGACACCAGCTGCTCAACTTTATGGATGTCTTCTTCGGATTCAATTAGATCTGGATAGCGCCTGAGGATGAGGAGAATATGATATTTATCACTGACAAGGGTCTGTACTGCTACAAAGTCATGCCCTTTGGCCTCAAGAATATCGGAGCAATATATCAAAGGCTGGTCAATAAAGTCTTCAAAGATTAGATCGAGCGTAATATGGAGGTTTACATCGACGACATGCTCGTGAAAAGTACTGAAGCTACCCTCCATATCAGCGATCTGGCTAAAGCTTTTGATGTCCTAAGGAAGCACCAGATGAAACTAAACCCGACTAAATGTGCCTTTGGCATCATGTCGAAAATTTTTTTTGGCTTTATGGTGACAAAGAGAGGCATCGAGGCCAACCCTGAAAAGATCAAGATGATTCTCAATATGAAGCCTCCTAATTCTCGGAAGGACATTCGGAGATTGGTGGGGCATATCGAATCTTTAAGCTGATTCATCTCCAAGTCTACGGAATGGTACCTCCCTTTTCTCAAGACCCTCAGACAAATAAAAGATTTCACCTGGATGGAGGAGTGTCAAAAATCCTTCGATGAGTTAAAGCAATACCTGAGCTCTCCTCCACTTTTGACGAAACCAAGCACTAATGACGAATTACTCATGTATATGGCAACCACTTCAGAAGCCATCAGCTCGATGCTGGTCAGAGAAGAAGACAAAGTGTAGAGGCCCATCTACTACATAAGCCAGGTGCTGCGCGACGTCGAGACAAGATATTCTAGGATTGAGAAGATCGTCTTCACAATCATAACGACTATTCGATGGTTACGGCCTGCTTTCAAGCCTATTCAATGAGAATTTTAACGGACCTCCCTCTGAGGACTATATTTTATAGACCAGATACCTTGGAAAGAATGACAAAATGGGCAGTTGAACTCACCAAGTTCGACCTTTATTTCATCCCAAGGATATCGATGAAATCTCAGATTCTTATCGATTTTCATTATCGAGTGTACCCTAACCGATAACGACCAAGTTGAAGACAACTCTCTGGAGGACACTCAGGAGCTCGCATGGATTCTACACGTTGATGGAGCTTCAAACGCTCAAGACTGCAGTACGGGTCAGATTTTAACCAATATTGATGGGATGATGACTGAGTATGCTCTTTGATTTGGCTTTAAGACTTCAAACAACTAAGCAAAATATAAGATCCTAATAGTCGGACTCAATATTGTTAAAGATCTCGATGTGAAACGTCTATAGGTATTTATCGATTTGTAATTCATCGTCGGACAATTCTGAGGAGAATATGCAGCCTAGGATCCTGTTCTCTCCAGATATCTACAAAGACTTAAGTCTCTACAATCATATTTTAATTATTTCAAAATTTCTCACATCCCTTGCTCTGAGAACGCTTAAGCTAACTCTCTATCTCGTCTCGCCACTTCTGATTGTGAGGAGCTTGGAAAAATCTTCATCAAGCATCTCGAGAGCCTGAGCATTGACTCGGAAGAAGAAGTTCGTCAGGTCAAAATCAGATAGGAGCTGAGTTGAATTGATCGTTCATCAACTTCTTGACGGATAGAACCTTACCGACTGATCCCACTAAGGCATGCCGACTAAAGAGATTGGCAACTCAATATGTGATCATTGACAATCAACTCTATAGAAGCTCAGCATCTCTACCCCTGCTCAAGTGTCTCCGACCTTTCGAGGCCAACTACACTCTTCGGGAGGTACACGAAAGTATTTGTGGCAACTACTTGGGGGATAAATCACTATCCTACAAAATCCTCCGATAAAGATATTACTGACCAACTATGCAAAAAGATATCTATGACTTGGTGCAGAAATGTGACCACTGTCAAAGATTCATCAATATCCAGAGGCTTCCATCCAGCCACCTGACGACCATTTCGGCACCATGGCCATTCGACCAATAAGGTGTCGACTTATTCTGTCCGTTCCCACCTGCTAGTGGACAAAGAAGATTTTTTTGTAGTAGCCATCGACTACTTCATTAAGTGGATTGAAGCTGAGCCACTGGCACAGATAATGGAGCAAAAGACTATCAATTTTTTATGAAAATATATCATCTATCGATTTGATCTACCCCGAGTGATCATCACCGACAACGACCGATAGTACAACAATGTCAAGTTTGAAGAGTTCTGTACGAAGTATCATATTATCCACAAGCTTACTTCAATTAGGCATCCTCAATCCAACGAAAAAGCCGAGGTGATCAACAGGATGATTCTTCAAGGTCTGAAAATTAGAATCGATCAAGCTAAAAAAAATTGAGCCGATGAGCTTCACAATGTACATGGTCTTATCGAACAACTTTTTGGATCCCAATTGGAGAGACTCCATTCAAGTTAGTGTTCGAAACTGAAGCCATAATTTCAATTGAAATCAACCTACCTTCAATCTAGATAGAACACTATGATGAATTAACCAATTTAGACAAGAGATGAGCAGACTTGGATTTGCTCGAAGAAATTTAGAAATGAGCTCGACTAAGAATGGCCTCCTATCAATAAAGGATAGTGCGATATTATAACTCTCGAGTCAAGCCGAAAACCTTCCAAGTAGGAGACTTAGTCTTTAGAAAAGTAAAAATTTTTAAGCCCACTAAGCAAGAAAAACTATCTCCAAATTAGGAAGGTCCCTATAGAATCTCGATAGTCCTACGATCAGGGGCCTACAAAATTAACAATTTGGACGGCACTGAGATCCCTCAAACATGAAACATCGAGAACCTACAGATGTACTATCAATAAGAATGCCTTCATCAAACAAAGGGGTCCTTCTTCCTGTAAATTATGTACCTTATAGTTCAAGTTCTTGAAAAACTACAATGCAACCTCTCTCTCATTGGCTCATACCCGACGAAGCATTAGTCAGCTCATACCCGACTAACGAAGTTAGGAGTGGGCCCGTTCCTAACAATGGGTGGGTCCCTCAACCGTGAGCGTGTCTATCGAAAGCTGCAGTGCCAAGTTGAATGTGAGACCAAGGCGAAGTCATTGCATTAATCGGCTAATGTCTGATTACTGGAGCCCTATGGTTTGACAACCGCCACTATACTCGCAATGGCCCAAGGGCCATGAGCATATGGGTTGCAGTTCATCATATGATCCAGTGAAAATAAGTTATGGAAAGTCGGCTCAACACCAACTAGCCAAGGATCTACTTGTCCTAAAACCTCCTATAAGTTCCTACACAATGGGACAATCTACGACAAATGATCTATGACTACGACTTCGCCCTGACCAAGTTCACCTACAAAAACTGACTACCCACCAGAGAAAGGCCGCAACAGTTTACTCCAAATCAGGTAGTCAGCTATGACCTACTCGGTTTGCCACTTCCTACCAACTATTTTACTTTATTACAGATTACAAGATAAAAGATTTTATCAAATCTATTAGTTCGGTCATGACTTAGTCGGCCTGCTATTTCCAACTGACTGCATTGCATTTTTACCGACTTCATTACTAAGTCAATTTTATAGAAAGATTGCTATGAAATAGAAGAAGGAAAGCATGCAAAAGAATCAAATCAGACAATTCACAAATTAAAGAAAAGAAGATTTCATTTTATTTCATTTCGGAGGAGTTCGTTACAAAATAAAGAGAAGGTACATGACTAAAAATCGAAAAGAGTACACAAGGAATTTAAGAAGTTGGTTGGGGATGATCCTCCTCGACCTCTGCTTCCTCATCGCCCAACTCATCTAATTCCTTATCGGGTTGTATGGAGCTCAAGTCTACCTTGGGTACGAGGCGGTGAACTTGCTTCTTGTATTCTGTGAATTTGAGCTGGAACACACCACACCAGTATCAGCGAGCTCGTCCTCGTACTCCTTAGAATCTCGAAACTCGGCCAGTGCCCGAAAAGCAGCTTCCTGAGCTCGAGTTTCAACTTTTTGGGCTCGAGTTTCTACCGCCATCAATTTTTTTTGAAGTTTAGTGGCAGTCTTCTCCGTCCTTGGCAGTCTTCTCCGCCCTCTGCACCCTTTCATTCTCCTCGATGAAGGCACTCTCAACCGACTCCATCTTCTTCTGATAATAGACTTTTAGCTTCTGGAACTCCTTCTCTTTCCTCTGCTGGGTCGTCAAATTTGCCAACTCAGCCTCTAGCAGAGATATCTTTTCTCTACTCTTCCTCTCTCGCTCCTCGGCAGCTCGGAGGAGACCTCGACTTGTGCACGAGCAATCTGGGCCTGGTCTTCTAAGTCGTGGTTGATCTGAGCAGACTTGATCAACCCCTCCGACAACACTGTAATACCATGGATCATCTGCAAAATAGAAAAAAATGGCTAAGTCACCTATTCAACCAAAAATAATTCAAAAAGATGCCGAATAAGGAAAGGTTGGATACTTTTACCCCAATCAATGACATGTAAGCACCTGACTGGATCTCTGAGATCGGGCGTGCCTTCCTAACTTTTTAATTTGCAGGAAGCATAACCATTCTCGCCAACTCCCCAGCAAGTCGACGGTCTTGAAGTGCCTGATCGGTGGCTTTAAAGTGCATTCCGATCACGATTATCAACTCTCCCAAAGGCATGTCTGGACCGTAGTCTACAGTAAAGTGAAAAAGCATCGGTGCCTTATCCTTATTGGCACCCTCATCGATAGCTTCTCGATTGGCTGTCCAACTTCCTCTAGACCAAGCTTGGGCTGGAAGGGCTTGGACTGCTTTTGTCGAACTTGCCGATGCTTTGATCACCACCACATCATCGTCCGCTACGGGAGAAGCCGCAACCATGGAAGGTGGTAGAGACGAGTGCTCTAGCGATACTCAGGGCGACGATGGCGGCTACATACTTCTTGATACCCGAGAAGGAATATCCTCTCTCGGCTTCTTCGATGGCCGAGATGGACCGCCAGATCTGGATGCCACCTCGGTCCTCTTTCGAACCACCTCCTTCAGAGATTCTGCCGTGACTCGCATGCCTGAACGAATACGACAAAAAGAGAAGAGAATCAATCTATGAGTGAAGTAGAAATTACAAAAAATTTAAAGAAAAAAAAACTACCGAGATGGTTAGTCGGGCTAATCCCAGCATCGTAAAGGGACTGCTCCTTGAGTAGCTCCTGACCTAGACCTCGAACAGCTTCTCGTATGCCTTCCGATCTTCATCCAAGATTGTCGTTTCTATTCGAAAAAAGATAGGGAGTCATCCTGGTTCAGTTGAAACCCCACGGGTGGTCGGCAGCAATATAAAAGAACTTGCTCTTCCACCCGTGAATAGAAGAGGAAAGCTTTTTGAAAAGCTGTTGTTGGGACCGAGGATAGAAGAACCACCATCCCCACTCTTGAGGATATTTCTTCAAAACAAAAATGGCCCGAAATAAAAAAACTCGAGGTTCAACTTGAAGAAGATGATAAAGAACAACAAAACAAGCCAAAATATGGATGGAGTTGGGAGCAAGTTGAGCAGAAACAACCTCGTAAAGGTTGAGAATATTAGCAAAAAAAGGGTGGGGAGGAAATCGAAATACCGATCGAAGGAACTCCTCATCAAGCACCATCAACCAATACCGACTAGGGATGTGATAATGTCTCCCTAGTCGGTCAACGATCGGCTCAATCAACTCGAACCTCTCTACAAGAGGTCCAAAGGTGTTCTCGATAATCGGCTATTCATCTGACTTATTCGAATTTGATCGATCCTATCGAGAAGATGCCTCATTGAGCTCATCCCAAGTAGTCTTCTCGGTCACCCTCTGGGCGGCTGGAGCTCGAGAGTTTCAATCACCAACCGGATTCTCATCTTCGGACTCTCTACCAGTAGAAGCCATAAAAAGGAGAATAGACCGAAAAAGAAAGAGAGAAGGACCAAGAAGAAAACCTCTAAGAAAGAAAAGAGGACCGACAGTAACGACGACGGCGACGGAAGACCGATGTCGGAGGGGATGACTCACCAGCGGCTAAGCTCTCTGCTAAGAAAGGAGAAGGATGAACTTAAGGCAGAGCGAAAATAATGAAACCAAAAATGGGAGGGAATTGACCCCTATTTATATGTCCCCTCGACGGTCAGGATCGATGCCAAGTACTGCACCTAACTCGAAGATCATGACACGTGGTAGCAATCTCAGCCGAAGATTTCGACGTCCGTTCTATGCACCACCGCTTAGATCTTACTGAGTCGGCTCAATCCGCATGATCACGGACTAGACCAATGAGCAGATGACATGTGGACAACTCGGGTATGCATTCTCATTATTGTCCTATCAGTCGATCTTTTGTCAATAATATGGAGGATCACCTCGAGCTCCACGATATTTATTGCCACATAATCCACGATGGGACGGCACTGCCGCACGTCCTATGAAAAGATAAGATGATGGTCCATCCCACGAAGCAACAATCGAGTGACAGTTGGCAAAAACAACTCAGATCTATTGAAGATGAACTCCATTCGTCCGACTAACCACAGAGTCGGACTCAAGAGTTAGCGGATAAGTGTTGGGATAGATCTCCATCACTTAACCGACTACCCAGTGTTATAGCCCAAGCCAAGCCCACGGCATCAGGATCCAAGCCCAAAAAAAAAAAAACAGAGTAAAAATCGGGAAGAAGACTCCCAGTAGGAGTCTTCTTCTCCGACGAGATCCAAGCACTTTAGGAGTCCTAGGACCCCTTGAAATCCTAGGACCCTCTATAAGAAGGTCTCCCTTCTCTTTAGAATCGATCCATCGGCCTCTTCTCCCTCTCTTTCTCTCCGATTTTCTCGAAGTAGAGCCGCGGACACCGTTGTGATTCTCGTCGTGATTGCCCACCGACGAGGTCACAAGAGGCCGAGGTAAGTCTTTCTCTTTTTCTCCTCTTCCTTCCCCTTCCTCCCATGCTCTTGTGCACGGTGGCCGGTGACGAGCGTCGTCGATTTTTGGTCAGAAAAGACCCCTGTTTTTGGGCCATTTTTCCTTGGATTTTTCGGCGCCGGCGACCGGAATCGATCGCCGGCCACGCTCCTCCGTGACCGGGGGAGTGGCCCCCCTCTGCCGCCGGCCTCCGTCATGGCGGCCGCGGCACGAACGGCCGATCAAGGCCGGAGGACCAAGGGTCCTCTGTTCCGGCGCGGGAAGGGCCAAGAAGAAGAAGAAGAAGAAGAAAAAAGAAGAAAAGGAAAAGAAAAAGAAGAAAAGGAAAAGAAAAAAAAAAGAAAAGGAAAAGAAAAAGAAAAAAAAAAGAGAGGGGGCGGAGAGAGAAACTCTCTCTCTCTCACACACTTTAGATTTTAGGATTTATGGAATTAATTAATTTAAAAAAAATTATTAAATTAGCAATAAAAATAAATAAATATAATTAGGGTATCCATGGATTAGTTCGAAAATCCTGGATGCTGTCGACGAATTGATCCTCGTGGGGACATTAGATTTTAATAATTTAGTTATTTTTAATTCGATAAAATTTTGATTTAAAATATGATATTTGACGTATCAGGTTCACAGAAGGATTTTCGAGATTCCTAGAATTCCTAGTTGGATTTTCTTTTAAGGTAAGTAGTGTTTACTTTTATTGAATTTATCTGGTAAATTATGAATTAAATAAATTTATGCATGCTTGCGATTGTAATTATTTATTGAAATAATTGTTGAAAATTATTTATGATGAAAGTTAATTGTAGAAAATTATTTATGATTGAAGTTATTTGTGGAGCAAATTATTATGATGATATATGATCTCAAAGAATGTTATAATTGATTTGACTCGAATATCAATTAATTTTATTATTCTTGAAAATAATATATGAATTGAAAGATAATATGAAATTGACAACCTGACTGTGTTGAGGACCCTGCCAACGGGGGCATATACGTTGGCAATTGACTGTCCTGAGGGTTTATGTCGTCAGTAAGACCAGCGACATGTCGCCAGATAGACCAGCGACAAAACCGTCAGTGAGACCAGCGGTTCCAAAGGACTTGGCAGCCAGATGATTCGCAGCTCATCGCAAGCAGATACGCGGTATTATGACCCTGCCACAGGGATAATGTGGTCATAGTCATGGTTGGTAAGAAGAATTTAAGAAATTTATGAATTTAAGAAGAATTTAAGAAATTTATGAATTAAAGAAGAAAAGCGTAATTGAAAATTATGATGATTTGATTTTTATATATAATTGACAGTATGAATATGATTTCATGAAATTATATATTGATTTGTTATGCATAGTATTATTTGTCTGATTTATTCAGTTAAAGGTATACACTGCTTACTGGGCTATTTAGCTCATGATGAGTTTTATATTTTTTTTATTACAGATCCAGAAAATTAGCGTGATGCGGGATTTCGGTTGGGAGAGCGATTAGAGATGGAGTTAGCTTATTGATTTAGGATTTTTCTCAGAATTGATTCAAGACTTTTAGTTTTATTTTTTTTTTTAGTGCTGACTTTGTCAGACAGTTATTTTCTTTTGAACACTGAGTTTTAATTTGTTATTTGAACTAAGTTTTGATTATTAAATATTAAAAATTTTATTTAACTATTTGTGAAGATATCATGATGAGATGCCTTGCATGCTTATGGAAAAAGTATTCTATAAGTATGCGGCGGTTGCCATGACCCTCGATTCAAATCTCGGGTCGGGGGCGTGACAATTAATATGGTATCAGAGCATAAGTAGATAGATAGAGACATGTAGAATAAAGTGAGCGAGTGATAGGTAGACATTAGGAAATTGAAAGGTTAGTTATGATGATTATGATTTGACTTGTCACAAGTTATAACCTTATTAAGGATAAGTTATTATCTCAAATCTAACATAGGTCAATATGCCTCCACGACGAGCGAGGAATACTCAAGGAGCGGTAGGAGGGACATCAAATCCACTTGGCGATAATACTCCCCAATTAAACAGCGGCACAACTCAGCAGGAGGGAATCCATGATCCTACCGAAAATACTCCGACAGTACAGGAGGAGCCGAACATGACCCAACTAATGCAAACTCTGATCGGAGTAGTTCAAACACAGCAATAGTTACTTCAACAATAACATGCACAGCCACGTCAGAAATTTCCACCGATATCTGGACATGGAGAACATCCGATGCAGAGAAACAATATCGTCAAATTTAAGAAGCTAGCTCCTCCAGCCTTCAAAGGGACCATCGAGCCACTAGAAGCAGATAACTGGATTATGGAAATGGAGAAGGCCTTCGCCGTACAAGAATGCCACGATGAAGAAAAGATCCGCTATACAGCATATCTGTTACAAGGCGAGACATACAACTGGTGGCGTATACTGGAACAAAAATATGAGCACGATGGGATACTACTCACTTGAGAGAGATTTCAAGATGAATTTTTTGACAAGTATTTTCTCCGAAGTGTCAGAATACAGAAAGAACAGGAGTTCATTCACTTGAGATAGGGTAACAGATCCATTGCAGAATATGAAGCCAAATTCACGAAGTTAGCCAAGTTTGTTCTGAGACTAGTTGAGATTGAGCAAGACAGGGTACACAAATTTAAAATGGGCCTGAAGACAGAAATCAGAAAATAGGTTGTACCCTATGAGCTAACTACCTATGCCTTAGTTGTGAACAAAGCTCTAATAATTGAGAGAGAAGCAAATGAAGCTCATACGGAGCGTGAACGGAATCAGAAGAAGAGAAATAGGTTTAGTGGAACTCAAGGACGAAATCAGAACAATAAGGTTCCAGCAAAGAAGCCAGCAACTGATAAGAATCGTGAGAATGAGACAGTTAGATGTTCGAGATGCGGCCGAAGAGAGCATGAGACTTCTAATTGCCCGTGGAATACTGGTTCGTATTTTAGATGTGGCCAGAAGGGACACAAGATTGCAGATTGCCCGCAGATGGACAAAAATAGATCAACACAAGCAAAGGACGGAGGTCAAAGGCCGAAAACTCAAGGAAGAATCTATGCACTCACACAACAGGATGCTCAGGCATCCAATGCTGTGGTGACAGGTACCATTCCTGTATCTGGTA
Source organism: Elaeis guineensis (assembly GCF_000442705.2). Taxonomy (NCBI): domain Eukaryota; kingdom Viridiplantae; phylum Streptophyta; class Magnoliopsida; order Arecales; family Arecaceae; genus Elaeis; species Elaeis guineensis. Next base: position 9,870,279 of record NC_025999.2, on the reverse strand, counting down.
TTCATGCTTCAGTTTTGTTTGATTCTGGTGCTACACACTCTTTTATATCCACTACTTTTATTAGACAGCATGATATAGGTTGTGAACCCATGAAAACCAAATTATATGTTGAGACACCAGTAGGTGGTATTTTGAGTACCGAAAGTGTGTGCAAGTCCTGTAGTATCAAGATAGGAGAAAGAGAATTACCGACAGATTTGGTGGTCCTGGATATGCATGATTTCGATGTCATTCTAGGAATGGATTAGCTGGCTACTTATCATGCCTCTATGGATTGTCATGAAAAGAGAGTGAACTTTCACATACCGGGAGAATTAACTTTTAGTTTTGATGGAAGTACAGAAACCCCCCCCCCCGTATTATTTCACTTGAACAAGCTAGACAGATGATAAGAAAGGGATGTAGAGGTTACCTAGTATCAATAAAGAATAAAGAACATGATGAATTGAAGTTACAGGATATTCCTATCGTAAATGAATTTTCGGATGTATTCATTGATGATCTAGTCGGACTACCATCAGATAGAAAAATTAAATTTACCATTGAGTTGGCACCCAATACCAGTCCGATTTCTAAAGCTCCTTACAGAATGGTCCCTATGGAGTTAAAGGAGTTAAAAGATCAATTACAGGATTTATTGGATAAAGATTTTATAAGGCCCAATGTATCTCCTTGGGGAGCTCCAGTCTTATTTGTGAAGAAGAAAGATGGTAGTATGAGACTTTGTATCGACTATAGAGAATTGAATAAAAATACTATCAGAAATAAGTATCCTCTTCCTCGAATCGATGATTTGTTTGATTAGCTGCAAGGTGCACAAGTCTTTTCTAAAATTGATCTTCGGTCTGGATATCATCAGTTAAAAATTAAAATAGAGGACATACCAAAGACGGCATTTAGAACTCGTTATGGACATTATGAATTTTTAGTGATGCCTTTTGGGTTAACCAATGCTCTAGCAGCCTTTATAGATTTAATAAATAGAATATTCAGATCTTATCTTGATAAATTTGTTGTCGTATTTATTGACGATATCTTGATATATTCAAGAAGTAAACTGGAGCATGAAGAACATTTACGGTGTGTGCTACTAATATTGAGGAAAGAAAAGCTTCATGCCAAATTTAAGAAGTGTGAATTTTGGTTGGACAAAATATCCTTTTTAGGACACATCGTATCTAAGGATGGAATTTCTATGGATCCAGCAAAAGTGGAAGCTGTGATGCAGTGGAACAGACCTGCAAATATTTTTGAGATTCGAAGTTTTCTGAGAATGGCAGGATATTACAGACGATTTGTAGAAGGATTTTTCCGCATAGCTGCACCTTTGACTCGTCTTACTCAAAAAGGTGTTAAATTCGAGTGGACTGAAGTTTGTGAACAGAGTTTTCAAGAATTAAAACAACGATTAGTGTCAGCCCCTATCCTTACTATACCAACAGAAGATGAAGGTTTCACAATATATAGTGATGCATCTAAAAAGGGACTCGGCTGTATATTAATGCAACATGGTAAGGTAGTAGCCTATGCCTCAAGACAATTGAAACCATATGAACAGAATTATCTGACACATGATTTGGAATTAGCTGCAGTGATTTTTGCCCTAAAAATTTGGAGACATCACTTATACGGTGCACAGTGTGAAGTGTTTACAGATCATAAGAGTTTGAAGTATATTTTTACATAGAAAGAATTAAACATGAGACAAAGAAGGTGGTTAGAACTATTAAAGGATTATGATTTAACAATCCATTATCATCCGGAAAAAGCTAATGTTGTTGCTGAAGCCCTTAGTAGGAAATCTGTGGGAAATTTGGCGGTTTTAATCACACACCAAAGTCAATTGTTAAAGGATATAAGAAAATTGGAATTAGACATCCGAATATATGACTCAACAGTACGGTTAGCCAACATGAGGATTCAGCCAACACTCATTGAAAGAATTTCAGTTGCCCAGAATGATGATCCACAACTAATAAAAATAAGAAATTCAGTGGAAGCTGGTGTTCAATCTGAATTCAAGATACATGAAGATGGTTCGTTAAGGTTCGACAACAGGATTTGCTACCCAATGATTCAGCACTCAAGCATGAAATACTTCAGGAGGCACATCAGATCGGTTATACAGTTCATCCGGGAGGTACTAAGATGTATAGAGACTTAAAAGAAATATACTGGTGGAATAATATGAAGAGAGAGATCGCTCAATTCATGGCTCAATGTTTGGTGTGTCAACAAGTTAAAGCTGAACATCAGAGACCTGCAGGACTACTTCAACCTCTTGATATTCCAGTTTGAAAGTGGAAGCATATCACTATGGATTTTGTAACTGGACTACCAAAGACTTCCAGTAAAAATGATGCAGCCTGGGTGATTGTGGACCGATTGACAAAGTTTGCACACTTTCTTCCAATTAGAGTTGGATTTACCTTGGAAAGACTAGCAAAGTTATATATGAAAGAAATTGTAAGACTACATGGAATTCCAGTGACCATCGTATCGGATCGAGACACCAGATTTGTATCACAGTTCTGGAAGAGCTTACACAAGGCATTAGAAACAAAATTGAACTTCAGTACAGCTTTTCATCCACAGACTAATGGTCAGTTAGAGAGAACTATTCAGATCTTAGAAGATATGTTGAGAACCTGTATTTTGGATATGAAGAGTTCATGGGATGAGCATTTATCTTTGATTGAGTTCGCTTACAATAACAGTTATCAGGCTAACATTGGTATGGCACCTTACGAAGCTTTATATGGTAGAAGATGTCGATCACCGATTCACTGGGATGATGTCGGTGAGCAAAGAATATTAGGTCCCGAACTTGTTCAACAAGCAGTCGAGAAGATTCAATTAATTAAAGATCGACTTCGGGCAGCACAAAGCAGACAGAAAAGCTATGCAGATAACAGGAGATGAAAATTAGAATTTCAAGTCGGTGACAATGTGTTTCTCAAAGTATCTCCTTCAAAAAGAATCTCAAGATTTGGCATTCGTGGCAAATTGAATCCTAGATATGTGAGTCCGTTTGAGATTTTGGAAAGAATCGGTGAGGTGGCTTATCGACTTGCCTTACCCCCTTCACTTGCAGGAGTACATAATGTTTTTCATGTTTCTATGTTAAAGAAATATTTACCAGATCTAAGTCACATCGTGGAACTTGAACCAGTACAAGCCAGGAAGGATCTAACATATGAAGAATACCCGATACGGATCGTAAACCATAAAGAACAGGTGCTGAGACGTCGCAACATTCCTTATGTCAAGGTACAGTGGAGTCGACATTCAGAAAGAGAAGCTACTTGGGAGCTAGAGAAAGAAATGAAGCAAAAATATCCCCAGCTCTTCGAGACTACAGGTATGAAAAATTTTGAGGACGAAATTTTTTTTTAGGGGTGAAGAATGTTATAGCCCAAGCCAAGCCCACGGCATCAGGATCCAAGCCCAACAAAAAAAAAAAAGAGTAAAAACCGGGAAGAAGACTCCCGGTAGGAGTCTTCTTCTCCGGCGAGACCCAAGCACTTTAGGAGTCCTAGGACCCCTCGAAATCCTAGGACCCTCTATAAGAAGGTCTCCCCTCTCTTTAGAATCGATCCATCGACCTCTTCTCCCTCTCTTTCTCTCCGATTTTTCCGAAGTAGAGCCGCGGACACCGTTGTGATTCTCGTCGTGATTGCCCGCCGACGAGCTCACAGGAGGCCGAGGTAAGTCTTTCTCTTTTTTTCCTCTTCCTTCCCCTTCCTCCCATGCCCTGTGCACGGTGGCCGGTGACGAGCGTCGCCGATTTTTGGTCGGGAAAGACCCCTATTTTTGGGCCATTTTTCCTTGGATTTTTCGGCGCCGGCGACCGAAATCGATCGTCGGCCACGCTCCTCCGTGACCGGGGGAGTGGCCCCCCTCTGCCGCCGGCCTCCGCCGTGGTGACCGTGGCCCGAACGGCCGATCAAGGCCGGAGGACCAAGGGTCCTCTGTTCCGGCGCGGGAAGGGCCAAGAAGAAGAAGAAGAAGAAAAAAAAAGAAGAAAAGGAAAAGAAAAAGAAGAAAAAGAAGAAAAGGAAAAGAAAAAAAAAAGAAGAAAAGGAAAAGAAAAAGAAAAAAAAAAAGAGAGGGGGCGGAGAGAGAAACTCTCTCTCTCTCTCTCACTTTAGATTTTAGGATTTATGGAATTAATTAATTAAAAAAAAATTATTAAATTAGCAATAAAAAAATAAATAAATATAATTAGGGTATCCATTGATTAGTTCGAAAATCCTGGATGCTGTCGACGAATTGATCCTCATGGGGACATTAGATTTTAATAATTTAGTTATTTTTAATTCGATCAAATTTTGATTTAAAATATGATATTTGACGTATCAGGTTCACAGAAGGATTTTCGAGATTCCTAGAATTCTTAGTTGGATTTTCTTTTAAGGTAAGTAGTGTTTACTTTTACTGAATTTATCTGATAAATTATGAATTAAATAAATTTATGCATGCTTGCGATTGTAATTATTTATTGAAATAATTATTGAAAATTATTTATGATGAAAGTTAATTGTAGAAAATTATTTATGATTGAAGTTATTTGTGGAGCAAATTATTATGATGATATATGATCTCAAAGAATGTTATAATTGATTTGACTCAAATATTAATTAATTTTATTATTCTTAAAAATAATATATGAATTGGAAGACAATATGAAATTGACAATCTGACTGTGTTGAGGACCCCGCCAACGGGGGCATATACGTTGGCAATTGACTGTCCTGAGGATTTATGTCGCCAGTAAGACCAGCGAAATATCGCCAGATAGACCAGCGACAAAACCGCCAGCGAGACCAGCGGTTCCAAAGGACTTGGCTGTCAGATGATTCGCAGCTCACCGCAAGCAGATACACGGTATTATGACCCTGCCACAGGGATAATGTGGTCATAGTCATGGTTGGTAAGAAGAATTTAAGAAATTTATGAATTTAAGAAGAATTTAAGAAATTTATGAATTAAAGAAGAAAAGCGTAATTGGAAATTATGATGATTTGACTTTTATATATAATTGACAGTATGAATATGATTTCATGAAATTACATATTGATTTGTTATGCATAGTATTATTTGTCTGATTTATTCAGTTAAAGGTATACACTGCTTACTGGGCTATTTAGCTCATGATGAGTTTTATATTTTTTTTATTACAGATCCAGAAAATTAGTGTGATACAGGATTTCGGTTGGGAGAGCGATTAGAGATGGAGTTAGCTTATTGATTTAGGATTTTTCTCAGAATTGATTCAAGACTTTTAGTTTTATTTTTTTTTTTAGTGCTGACTTTGTCAGACAGTTATTTTTTTTTGAACACTGAGTTTTAATTTATTATTTGAACTAAGTTTTGATTATTAAATATTAAAAATTTTATTTAACTATTTGTGAAGATATCATGATGAGATGCCTTGCATGCTTATGGAAAAAGTATTCTATAAGTATGCGGCGGTTGCCATGACCCTCAATTCAAATCTCGGGTCGGGGGCGTGACACCCAGCCTTCTCATATTTGAACCAACTAAGGAAGCTTCACCGACTAAGCCACCTTGAATCACCCCGACTCAGATTGATGAGTCCTGATCGGCAAGATCGACATTAGGCACCGATGTAGATTTTCAGCCGACTAAAGTCTGCTCCCTCTAGTCGGCACCATCCCGACTAAGATTAATATGCCACCCATGACTTCTGGCACCAAGCAGCACTCGGCCTATGACCGAGTTCATACTCGGTTGGTGATCCAACGGTCCCATTCTGCCGATAACATGGGTCTCAGCCGACTAGCTGAGCACTGAACATAGCCATCATACGATCCTAGCAGGTCATATCAAGGTCACATCACTCAGACACCATATTCTGATCGGCTAACTGCGCATCGTGATGGAATACTACGATTTCATTAAATACACCTATATGGTTATTAATTATACCCCACATCCGATAGCGTCCGCCGCCATAAGCACGTTGAGTAGAAGGTATGCTCGCCATCAGCATTTAAAGATGCCCACATGATATCATGTGGCACCATATGACAGAACATGATCGATATGATCATCTGTCCTCTCACCATTTATTTTGCTTCCTCTATAAATAGAGATGAGCGGGGACTTCTCCAGGTAAGAGGGCATACACATACTATTTTTACGACCGAGACATTCTGTCATTCTTTTCTCTTGAACCACCTCACTAACTTGGGCGTCGGAGGGTCTTCGTCAGAGCCACCTCCGACGGGACTTGTTATGCAGGTTCTTCTTCTTCGACATCGAGCATAGCCCTGCACCATCTCTCTCTCATCCACATCATTGTCCTTGGTCTCGGTCTTGACTGTGTGCATCTTTTTCGATAACGTTACGTTATCTTCTGGCATTCTCGCTGTCCACTCATAGGTACAGTCCTTAGTCGGCTTCAAATTGACTGCCGACTATCTATCGGAGAAAGACCGCAACACTGCCCATGCGCCGAGGGTTTTTTTGCACTTGATACTGTTACTAAATGCACATTGTGATCAGCACAAAGTGCTTTGACCAACTTAGTACAGTCAGGCTGGTTACAGTCCTCGGCCAGAATACAACTGTGCAGCATGCTTTTCAATGGCCTTGGCAGCCCACGAATAAACCCATCATGGGCCAATGATTTCTTCATCACAAGTTGAATTGCGGTCATCAGGTCCATGGGCTCTCCAAGAGCTGGAGCAAGTCTAGGAGAACCGTTCAATCACTATGTTACGTATTTTGACCATCTCATTGTCAGTTGTTTTGTTGAGAGAATCGCAATACAGAAGAATTTTGTAATATCTGCATGCCATAAATTGGACAATTATTATGCACTTTATGGCAAGGTTACCATTGGCGCAGATACAGATCAAATAATGCAAGCTGGAGAGCACCCTGACATCATTTGTATTTCAACTTGTCTCAGAGACAATTATAGAATCTTTTGCACATGTAAAACATCATTTAATGAAATGTGCCTGTGCCACTCCTGCACTGAAAATAGAACAGACAGATAAAAGATTCATACTTAATTCCTTTAAAGTTGATCTGTCGTTCAACTTGCTTAGTTAACTATCTTGTGCAATGAGGCTTGTAATTTTGAACATAATGACCATTTCTTAAATAAGGGTACATAATCCAGCAAATTAAGTGGAGGTTGAATATAACTTTGCATCAGATGACCATTTCTTAAATATCGATCCTCATGAGCATGGAACATAACAAGTGATGAACATGGACAGACACTTCACAGCACTGACATAAGAAAAGAAAATTCAATTTTTCGAGCCATGGTGTTAAAATAAATCGAAAATGTGTCATGATCCCTATCCTCCATCATGTTCTAATTAAGATAGTCAAAAGTGAAAAACACCCATAAGGTGCTTGGGGGGTCTAGCGCCTTGAGGTGAGAGGTGCTAGAAAAACGCTCATCCAAGTTAAATAACACGCTCATCCGAATTAAATGACACATTAAAATTGAGAAAAAAAATAAAAAATATGATATATAAATAAATAATAACCGGAGATAACTATTGCAACATAAATTACTATATAATTAATAATTTAAATATAATATATATATAAAATGATAAAATGCTCAACTAGTTCAAGATAAAGTATATGATAACAAGCCATAGGTAGCTCTAAATTTATGAATGAAATAAAAAACATAACAAACCCTAAAGTTCATCAATGGAGTCTCATAAATAAAATTGAAAATATAAATAGTCCTAAAATGAAATCATGTAAATGAAACAAAAAAGATAAACAGTTCTAGAGCCTAAAGTTCATCAATGGAATCATGAGATTCAGTTCCACTTGCATAGTTGTCATCACTTTCATCTTCTCTTCCTTCATTGGATTTATATCCTTCAACATCTTCTTCTATCTCATCTAAATCAGCCTCTATCTCTTCAAGACTAACTTTGCCATACTAATTGACCACTTTATCCTCTATTAGTAATAGAGCTGGGAAGTTTAGATGACCTTTTAGATTTTTTACACTTTTCAATCATTAAAAAATAAATAATCATAGAATTTTCTAAGGCATCAAAGACAAGCATCTCGTCTCACTAAGAAAGGTCCTAAAAGGCACCAAAGATGTGCACCTGAGTAAAGGGGCATCGCCTGAAATATTAAGGACGATGACCCCTTCTGGTGCCTCGTCTGAGCATCTGAGGTGCACCTTTTAGTGCCTTTGACATCACTGATTCTAATAGATCCTAAATTATCTAGAACTTCGTTACAGATTACCAAGATGAACCAAGCCCTTGCAACAGAATTTTCTGTCAGGAATATTTTAAGGTCCAGGAAGTATAGAACTGCTCAATTATTATTATGGGAAAGTAAAGTATCTACACTTAGCAACATTGCTTGGGACACTACCACAACCCATGATCAAAGGAAGTGATTCCAAAGCCCTTCACAAAGAGAGAATGTGCCAAATATGAATCATTTCTTAAAATTTGTTAACTACAGCTTATATATGTATTACCATTTCAAAATGTAGTGCATAGGCTGTTCCCTGACTGCAAATGGGCGAGAAAGAGAATTTTCCTAGCACTTTGTTGACACCTATATTGTAGGAGTTGCATTGTGCGGCAAGTGCATATGTGGCCCTTTCAGCACCATGCAACCATTCATATAACCACTCTTGTGGAGTGCCACACAAATAAGGCAGGTCCTAAACTAATGGTTGGGTTGGATGACACATATATATTAACAATGCAGATACACTAATTATGATATAACAATTGCTACTAAAAATCAAGTACTAAGTTGTAAAGAGCAGATATATCATTTGATTATTCTAAGATCTATAAAATATCACTCTTATTATTTCTAATATATTTTATTTTTAAATATTTAAAATACTAACTACATATACAGCTGCATGACACATGCGCTATCGGTCTCTTGACCACCTGCATAGCAGCCGCCTTTTAAAACATTGATAAGTACCATCATTTCAATCAACCATGTTGCTTATCAAAACCATTCTGCAAGAAAATAACAAATTATGTTGTTTGGTAATTTATTGTCGGTCATCCCGATAATGATTCATTCGATGACAGATGATGGACCGTCAAAGTCAAGCCGTCAAAAAGGATCCCATTCAACTACAGTTTCTACGGGTCCCAATACCCGACTTCCTATTGGCGTCATGAAATGAATAGCCGACGATTTACCGACAAGCCAGCTGACCGTCGGTAACATTCGGTCAACTTTCCTTACAGATACAACATAATGATTTGATCAACTGTATAACCGCTGACCAGTCGGTATATCGAAGTTACCAACCGATGGTCAGTCAAAATATTAATAATATCGACATACGATCGATGTGCCATGCTTACCGATTTAAAGTCAGTATATCAGAAACTGCCAGTACATAAAGCACATAATGACTACATACCATAATTATTAATAGATATTAATTATATATAAATTTAATTATTTATTTTGATCTCTTTCAATACATCGATTTTTTTTCCTCGAGTGTATCAATTTTTTCATTGAGTACAAAAAAGTGGCGGTTGCCTCATTGATACTTTTATAAATAAAAAAATACATTAGATTGACATGTTTCTCTGCCATTGTCATGCGCTACTTGTGCCCTTGGAGTAACATTTAGGATGATGAGCTAGTCCACCACTTGGACATAGTAAAGGAAAATATAGAAGTTCCTATAGTACATGTGTCTAAAGAATCAAGAATCAACAATTAAATTTTGGTGGTACACACGAATACCATATTAGTCACAAAATAAGTTTTTCAAAGAACAAAACCCTGGCATAGCCCAGGAACCCATGTATCTAAGTCCAAGCTCTGATCGTAGGCTCATGACTATCCTGAGTTGGGCTAAAAAAATTTTGCATCCCATTTGATTCCTTTGTCTAGAACAGAACTTCTAGCATTTATATTTACTGATGGCATTTTATTTTTCAAATTTTAGATAACAAAATGTTCACAATCATTTATTAGCTACCTTTCTCTAGTGGTAGATCAAATTGAATTCTTGTTGGATTGTTTCTATAATTTAATGAAGCATTCTTTTTATAGCATACATTTAGATTTGCAGGATATTTAGTGCATTAGTCCTTGTGCTCTCTGAGTATCATACTCATTTCAATGTGAAATACAACCAATGCTACGTTGAATCGTATCCATTTAGTCTCACATCATTCATAATCTATAAGCCTGTGAATATCTCCATTACCTATTATATTGTGCATTGAAAAGGAAAAAAATTATGCACTTGGTTGCAATCTTCTTGTCGCAATCTTTTTTTTCTACTTCTCTCTCTTTATCGTGCTAACCTAAGTCATCATCTCTGCCAACTCGCAACCAATTTCTAGTCCCAATAGCTAACAACTATCCAACGTGGACTGCATTTTTTTTCCTATCAGTATCTCTCACCCATCAATTACAAATAATTCTACTAGAGCTAAAGATTTTACTTTAAAAAATTTAAAATACCAAAAATTAAAAATATGTAATTATTAAAGAGCGAGTGAAACATTTAGTGACAACTACTAAGGAGGCTTGCTCTATTTAATGCAGATTCTAGTTAAGGATAGGTTTGACAAAACTACTGAAGATCGGAAAGTTTTGTATTGTTCAATGTCCTTACGGGTAAATAGGGGTGTTTATTAAATGGTTTAAATCATAAATCAAATCAGAACAAATCATTTTTATCAGTATGGTTTGGTTTAAAAATTAAAATAGTCTGATTTGATTTATGATTTTCATATAAAATGGTTTAACACTCTGGTATGATTTTATAAAAATATTAGATCAGACCAAACCATAAACTATAATATGAGAAAGAAAGGAAGATTTTTTTGAAGAATGAGAATAGTGATCACACCTTATCAGTGTTGCATTGTATTATATTTATAGACTATGATTACATAAATATATAAATACAAAATTTGATCCAATTGATTTTGGTTTAACTTATAAAATTCAAAATTTAAATTTAAATTTAAATTTAAATTACAATAGAAATGGTAAACATATTGGTTTATTTCATGATTGCATGAATCAAACCAGCTATCAACAGCCAATATTTGAAATTTAAATTCAAATTTAAAATGCATCGAAATTGATAATCATGTAGGCATATCTTATGGTTGCCTGCATGAAACCTACTATCGATGGGTATTGTTTGAAATTCAAAATTCAAATATCAAATGCAGTAATCATGTTGGCATATCTTGTGATTTAGACAGGCATATCAAGTCTTTCATCTTTGTCTCTCTTAGAAAAAGACTCTATCTTTCTTCATATAAGACTTAGGATGAAGTTTAAATTTTGAACTTGAGGGAGAGGTTAAATCATCTCATCAATTTCTGTCAATTGATATAATGGCATCATTTTTGTGCATATTATAATGGGAGTTTGTGCTTTAGATTCTAATTATAAATTATCTTTCATTAAAATTGCTTCTTTATTTTGTAACTAAATTTTTAATTTTTAAAATCTTATTTGATTAGATGATGACTGTGGATAATATGCCACATACAATAGAAGCAACAAGTACAAATTCTGAGACTACAACTCAAATAAATGGAGTAACAACTCAAACAGGTGGAGGCTTCAAAAAGCAAAAAAAAAAGGTAGATACAAGAAAGAGCAGATGTATGGCATCATTTATCAAGTTTAAGAAAGAAAATAATTTTAAATGTAAGTGCAACAACTATGCTCTGGTTTGGTTTTACTGTGGTTGAGTACTGCTGCTGGAGGCCTGAGGAATTTGGTGCTCATCATGTTGGTTGCTATGATATAAAGAGCATTCTTTGTTGGAAAGCTGCTTCCCTTCGTATTGCGGCCCATTTCCTGTTGTCCTCGTGCATCTGTCTTATATGGAGCAAAAAGAAATAAACATGGTGGACGGACAACCTTATATTTATTCTTGAATTTTTCCATGTATCTGTGTGTTGGTGAGGCCTGACTTGATTATTTACCTCTTTTTCTATGTTTCTTGGTGTGAGAGTTGTTAGAACAGTTATTGGCTTTAGCTAGTAACAAAACCATATATAAGATATATTTATTATAAAATTTTCCTTGCTGTTTTCATCATTGTTATTGCTGTTGTTCAGATTATTCTGATGCTTGACATCACTATTTAGGAGATTAAATCTTGTGGAAACTTCAATTTGAAATAATCACTGATGCAAGTTGGCGATATTCTTCTCGTATATCTTCAGAACGTAAATACAGCTTGTGTTTCATTTCATATATACATTCCACTCTGGCGTGAAAAGTTTTCCTGCTTCTCATCTCTTGGTTTGACAATTAGACTTTTGCATTTTACCAAGAAGGGGTGAAGCAACATAGGTTAATATCCATCTGGATATATTTTCATGATTGAATCTGCTTGTTGACATGGACAGACATAGATAAGTCAGATAAAATTATGTATTAAATATATATATATATATATATATATATATATATATATATATATATATATATATATATATATATATATATAGATTAATAACTACTCAATCCATATCCAAGAACCATTTATAATCTCATTAAATCTTATATAGTATTAATATATATATATATATATATATATATATATTTATGAATAAATAACTACTCAATCCATATCCAAAAACTATATATAATCCCATTAAATCTTATATAGTATTAATAAACTCTTAAGAAAACTAAATATCCATACTAAAATGTTATTAATTTACCTTCACTTAATGATATCTTTGACTTGATGGTTGACAAATGTTTATATTTGCACCCATATTTAGTAAATAAAAATATATATGAATATGGACATACTGTTATCTGATTTGTATCCGTTTTAAATACATCAAAGTGAGCGCTAGAATGTCCAAAACGCATGATAGAAATTATTACATGACACAAATTTTCTGCCAAAGAGACTTTGAGATTTCAAGTGAAAAGAGACCCCAAAAATTTACCGTAAAGAAAAAGGAGAGCTTCAAGCGAAGATTCCGGCCATGGAAAGGGCCTTGTTCCTGGTAAATTAAAACTGGTGGATAATATAATTACAGTGTGGCTATAGGTTGAATAGAGCTCTGCAGCATCCAACCCCTATGTATACAATTTCCCTATAGTGTGGCATATGTTACGCACGCCAGAAGATATAGATAGCTGTAATCTTGTTATCTTGTAAAATGTTCTTCTTTTTCATGAGATTAAAAATATATATTTAAAAAAATAAAAAGGCGCTCTTCAGTAGTCAAGTTTTCAGGACTCAAATTGGACACCTGCAGATGCCATACATCAGCTCAGATCACAATGTTTTCTCTACTAAATTTTTGAGCACATCAGCCACAATTCCTCTGTATCAAACAAGAAATGCTTCCCAACCAAAACGCATTCTCTAAATGCGAGAAGCAATTGATGATTTTAATTAGTTTATACCAACCGAGAAGTTAAAAAATAAACAAACAAAGATATTCTCTAAATGTGGGAAGCAATCGATGATTTTAATCAGCACTATAATATAAACCAACAAACACGATTTCTCCATCAAAGGCCCATTAAATTTGACTATAATACTTCTTAATTTAGAAAAGGAAAAGGTGGAGGCAAGCCCCTAAAATGCAGACTTTGAAAGCAAAATTAAAACTCTGTTAAGAAAAATCCAAATGACTTTGACATAGAAGTCTTAAAACCTAATAGCTGCAACATTCCACATAAAGCCTCAATGGTGAATGTTTCCAACAAAGTCTAATAAGCCATCAAATTTGATCCACTACAAATCGGTTCCCATTGTTCAGTGTGATTTCACATATTCCTGAACTATATGAAGACCCTCTGATTCTTCACCATAATCCTGTAAAATAGAACACCAATAGTTACAAATTTGATGCCCACAACATCAATAGTTACAAATTTGATGCCCACTATTTCTCTGCACCAGCCCTAGGTATGCCCTGGGTGTGGGTGGAAAACATGCCGACTAAACAAGAACATTGCTATAAAGATCAATAATTGATATAATTCAACCTCTTACCTTGATAACCACACATGAACAACCCACAACTTTTCTTGCCTTTCCCTCAGAGTCAATCTTGCATAGCTGAAGATTAAAAGGGAAAAAAAGATGAATTAGGATTAAGAAGAAGAAGAAACAGGAGGGGTTAACAACTACATGGCAACATGTTTTACCAATGAAAACTTGAGATTTTTCTCCTCAATTCTCTTCTGATTTTATTTTCTTGAGAGATCATGACCATCTATCTGTTTTTCTTATGATGTTTTCTTTATCTTGCTCCAATCATCATTCACTTATTTACTAAAGTATATACTTGCACTCGTCCTCTAAAATCAGCATGTGCATTTCATATGATGCAAGAATATACATAAGCATTTCGACAGTTTTTCCTCCAAATCCAGAATAGATAATATATTCTAATGCACAACCTTAAAATAAAGAAACATAGAACAATCAAACTTCATAGACCTACTTCATAGAAAATAGGCAACCAAATCATCAAAAAAATTTTACAGGCATTTCAATTGCTATCTCTTGTTGATTCAAAAGCCTCAGAAACATTAACAAAACAAAGGTCAAGTGTAGCATATTAAGAGAAAGAACATGAAAGCAGGCTCTAGCATAGGATGGTAGTTTTAAATAAGTGCCTTGAACTCTCAAATTTGATCAAACAGCTGTAATGTAATAACCGACACTCAAGAATTTTTTTTCTATCTGTCAGACAATCTACCATCAAGCATGAAAAGCAAAAATAAAAAGAAATAATAGTGACGACAGTGATGTAATAGTAGACATATTCGACTAGATACCTACCCCCGCCCACTCGCCAAGGGTTTTTGCACTTGGTACTGTTACCAAATGCACATTGTGATCAGCACAAAGTGCTTTGACCAACTTGGTATAGTCAGGCTGGTTACAGTCCTCGGCCAGAATACAAAGCTGTGCAGCATGCTTTTCAATCACCTTGGCAGCTTCATGGAGCCCACGAACAAGCCCATCATGGGCCAATGATTTCTTCATCACAAGTTGAAGTGCTGTCATCAGGTCCATGGGCTCTCCAAGAGCTGGAGCAGTAGTTTCGACAGCAATACCACCATCTTCACTATCATAACAAAGTATAAGAATAGGTCAGATGGGTACCAACTGTATAAAAAAGTCTGACATGCTACAATCTTGATAATTTAAGCAAGTCTAAGAGAACCCTTGAATCATTATGTTACACATTTTGACCATCTCATTGTCAGTTGTTCTGTTGAGAGAATTGCAATACAGAATAAGTTTGTAACATTTGCATGCCATAAAGTGGACAATTATTATGCGCTTCATGGTGGCAACGTTACCATTGGTGCAGATACAGATCAAATAATGCAAGCTGGAGAGCATCCTGACATAATTTGTATTTCAACTTGTCTCAGAGGTAATTATAGAATCTTTTGAACATGTAACTACATTGCCAGATAATAAACATCATTTAATGAAATGTGACTATGCCAGTCATGTATTGAAAATAGATCAGACAGATAAAAGATTCATACTTAATTCCTTGAAAGTTGATCTGTTGCTCAACTTGCTTAGTTAACTACCTTGTGCAATGAGACTTGTAATTTTGAACATAATGACCATTTCTTAAATAAGGGTACATAATGGAGCAAATTAAGTGGAGGTTGAATATAACTTTGAATCAAATGACCATTTCTTAAATAGCGATCCTAATGAACATGGAATATAATAAGTGACGAACAGATTACTTCACAGCACTGACATAAGAAAAGAAAATTCAATTCTTTGAGCCATGATGTTAAAATAAATCAGAGTTTTGTGAAAATGTGTCATGGTCCCTATCCTTCACCATGTTCTAATGGATCCTAAATCATGGAGAACTTCATTACAGATTACCAAGATGAACCAAGCCCTTGCAACAGAATTTTCTGTCAGGAATATTTTAAGGTCCAGGAAGTATAGAACTGCTCAATTGTTATCATGGGAAAGTAAAGTATCTACAGTATTGTTAGCAACATTCCTCGGGACACTATCACAACCCATGATCAAAGGAAGTGATTCCAAATCCCTTCACAAAGAGAGAATGTGCCAAATCCGAATCATTTCTTAAAATTTGTTAACCACAGCTTATATATGTATTACCATTTCAAAATGTAGCACATAGGCTGCATATGCAGTTCCCTGACTGCATATGGGCTAAAAAGAGAACTTTCCTAGAACTTCGTTGACACATATATTGGAGGAGTTGCACTGTGCGGCTGCATATGCAGTCTGTTTATCATCGTCCAACTGCATATGTGGCCCTTTCAGCATTATTCAAGCACACATATGACCACTCTTATGCAGGGCCATACAAATAAGGCAGGTTCTAAACTCATGGTTGGGTTGGATGCAGGCCGGACACACACATATTAACAATGCCAATATGCTAATTATGATACAAAAATTGCTAATAAAAATCAAGTATTAAGTTGTAAAGAGCAGATATATCATTTAATTATTCTAAGATCTATAAAATTTAATCAAGTACTAAGTTGTAAAGTCACTATTTCTATGCAGTTTTATTCAATAAAAAATATTTAAATCGGTGGGTTCATAAGTCTCAAACCAAATTTAAAACAACACAATAAACAGACGTTTTATATCAACTGATGTTCGTCTAACACCAGTTCCAGATTGTTAAGTATTCAAGGTTTTGGATAATTCAGGACAACAGCCAACTATTCCTTAGACCATTCAGTTATGAAATATAATGACTAAAGACAATACTCAACTAGAAAACATATGCAAACTAATAAAACATATCACACAAGGATCATTGCTGTCCTTAATTTTATTTTATAATGAGTAGGTGATGGTCAACCCTAGCTAAACCAACACAGTCAATAAATAACTAGATCACAATTACCAGTAAACTTATTTCTTCTCCAATAAAATGAATATTTTGTTGATTTTTCCATCCATTACCTATTTACATGACTGAGCTTAATCCAGAAATCTAATGAGCATTCCAGGTTCTGCTTCTTCCTATCTTCCCAAATCCCTGTCTTATTCCAGGTTCTGCTTCTTCCTATCTTCCCAAATCCATGTCTTATTCTGACAAGTACTATTATGATTTTTGGATTTCAAATCATCGATGTGACATGAAGGCCGGACACGCCATCTTAAATGCAAAATAAATCAAGTCATATTTAACTAGATTGAAGTTATTATGAGTTCACCATCAACTAACTTCACGCAACAAAATTCCCTAAAGCTGGTTTCTCACATTCTCTAAGGATAATTTCAATTCCTAAACAAAATATATAGATCTAAATCATACAGTAACGTTTATATAATCCATAATAAGCATTATCAGTTATCTAATCTAAGCACAAAGATCACAACTTTCGCATATCTAAATAGAACTTTTTTTTCCAGAAAATAAAATCAACCAAAGGAAAAGCAAAAGAAGCAGATCGGATTACGTACGCTGCCATCTTTTCACGATCGAAGGGGATCTGAGAAGAGAATAAAAACAGAGAATTAGAAACAAATAATTAGAGAAAAGATGGTTCAAAAGGTAAAGCTGGGGAAAGAGGGACGAGGGTTTGGATGGAGAGGTAGGGATCGCAACGGGTAGGCTACCCGCAAAATTTGCACTACCCATATACGAATCCGTTTAAAATCTTACTACGATTATAAAATCAACCCCTGATCCCAAACCCGTCCCATTTAAATTTGGTATACCCGCCAGGTACCCGAACCCGCCCAATCAACCCTCATTCACATTCTTATTATCATAGAACAAAACTCATAAATTGAAAATTTTTGTAGCCAAAGAAGAATCCTTCCGACCAAAAACTCCTAAACCCTACGAAATATCGTGCTTGTACCAAGATCAAGCGCAGAAAACCACAAGGGACCAACTCACAACGCCACAACTCCCATAAAACCCATGTCCTTGAGAAAAAACCCCAACCGGAACCTAAAGAACCTCTCTGATCTCCCTCAGGTGCTCTCCTTCCCCACAAATCTAGGAAAAAGAGGATGAAATTAAAAGGAACAGAATCAAAAAGAGGGAAAAAAATGATTGATGCATGTGGGAAAATATTTGTAGCCAAAGAAGAATCCTTCCGATCAAAAACTCCTAAACCCTACAAAATATCATGCTTGTACCAAGATCAAGCGCTGAAAACCACAAGGGACCAACTCACTACGCCCCAACTCCCATAAAACCCATATCCTAGAGAAAAAACCCCAACCGGAACCTAAAGAACCTCTCCGATCTCCCTCAGGTGCTCTCCTTCCCCACAGATCTCGGAAAAAGAGGATGAAAGTAAAAGAAACAGAATTGAAAAGAGGAAAAATAATGATTAATCCATGTGGGAAAAGGTCTTACCTGTTATGTTTTTTTCGTCTTCGGGAGTCTCGATCGGGTGGAGGCTTGGAGCGGCTGAACAGAGAAGCTGAAACAATGGCAAGGGTTTTGCGTCGGTATCTAACGGAAGAGTTTAAAGGGTACAGATAGATGGGAAATAAAATGAGCGCACCACTTTGTTAGATTGATCCATGCGGTAATTTTTATTTCAACACATATTTAATATATATAATTTTATTTTTTTATTTAAAATTTTAAATAATAAAAATATTTTTATTTTTTAAAAAAATTATGATATCCTGTGCCTACTACGTCTAAAAATTCAGAAAGTCATAACTTTTATCTATAAGATATCACAACATAATACAGGATGCCATAGCATGCACAGAATGTCATATTTTTTTTAAAAAAATAAAAATATTTTTATTATTTAAATTTTTAAATAAAAAAATAAAATCGTAGACATCAAATGCGTATTGAAAAATGATTGGACAAAAATATTCTTTTAATATTATGATATCCTGAACCATATCATGACATCCTGCATAAAGAAAATCATAATTTGACATAGAATGTCATAATATGCATAGGATGTCATAATTTCTTAAGCCATATTATGACATCCTACGTATGGAAAGTTATAATATGCCACGGGATGTCATAATTTTTTCTAAAATGTGAAGATATTTTAGTCATATAAAATTTTTAAATGAAAAAATGAAATTATAGATATTAAATACATATTAGAAAGTGATAGCTATATAGATCAATCATGTAAAGTGATGCGCTCCACGTCGGATTTGCTATACTGCCCGCGGTGCATAAAGAATTTCTCTAAGTAGATTACAAATTCGGCCGCATTACAATGGGCCGAATTAGGCTTTGCTGGTTGAAGTAGTGGTTAGACGAAGTTCAAATCCTCTCTCTCTCTTTGCCTTGACGCCAGATCCGATCTTTAATATAGTCGGCTACGAATGAAGTAATCCAGTCTGTAGTGCTGTTTGCCTCCTAAAAGATGTGTCGAACAATCGTCGTGATGGAATAACTAAGGGCTCTCTAAATATCATGGAGGAGCGGATGAACATCGAAATGCTTCGTCTCATCACGAATCCACCCAATGACCATGAGTAGAAAATTATCACATTCAACTATCATATATATATATATATATATATATATATATATATATATATATATATATATATATATATATATATATATATATATATTATAAAAAATTATAATATATATTCGAGGGCTAAATTTCAAACTCGTCTCAAATCTGAACAAATTTTCATTTTAAATCTGCCTGACTGCCATCCCTGTGGAGAGCGCAGCTTGGCCGTGATCTGGTTCGACTTCAGATCCAATATAAAATTTATCTGGGTCCGCTTTGGCTTAGCTTTGGACCGGCAAGGACCAACTCGGTTTGACGATGGATCTGGATTCTGGACCGTTTGGTTGAGGGTTGCAAAAACCAACATTCATTCCAAAATTCATATTTTTGGGGTCAGATTTTCGAAATCTCACCCAAGAGTGCAAATAGGTTGGATTGGATCAGGAATGGGAGCAACCAATACAATCCATATGGTTTTCCAAAGTCTCACCTAGGACTGCAAGCAGGTTGGCTTGGACCAAGGATGGGAACAACCAATGCAATCTACATGAAAATTAGGCCAAAAATCAAAACCAAAGCCTAATCTGATTCTTTTTGAGATGGGTCGGATCAGATTTAATGTTAATTTTTACCAATCTATTAGATTTTTTAGATTAAATCGGAGCAAAAGTTATTCAATCATAGATCATAAGTTAGAACTAGCATGTTATCCATATGATGCAAGGAACATATTTTTTATTTAAAAAATATATTATTTTAAATGATATTTTTATTCATCTTATAATTATTTAAAAAATAATATATATTTTTTATTATTATATAATTTTTTATTTTATTAAATTTTTTATCATCATTAAAAACTTACTTTAGAGAAAAAATATGGTAAATCGTCGGTCAGTACAATCATTGATAAGATTGAGAGAGGGAAGGGATGGAAAGAAAGAAGAGATAGCAAGTAGGGTGGAGGAAAAGAGGGAAACAAATAATGCATAAAAGCTAAGTGAGGAAGACTAATATAATATATCGAGTATTTTAGATATAAACAACAAAAAAAAGACTACACTCTTTTAAAAAAATTAAATTAAAAAAATTAAAAATTTTCCTTAGAAAGCCAATTACATGTTCCAAACATCCTCACCATTCTTCCAAACTTGTTCTCTTTCCCATCTCTCTCCCCTCTCTTCTTCCTTTCCCCATCCTTAGAGCAGGAGATAAGAGGAGGATACCCCACCCTGGCTCCCCCTCCGACAATGGCCACAGGATGGATCTGATGCCTACTCCATCCTCTTGAGGACTGCTGTCCTCTTCGAGTCTGATCACGGCATCGCGCCCCCTGCCACCCTCACGATCGATAGAACCTCGCCGCCCCCCACGATGTCTGGCCACGCGACACCCATCGCCGATAACCATCACCGACCTGGTCACATGCGTTCCTGCCAACTCCGGACAACGGAGCCCTAACCTAGCACCCGTGCTGTTCAGCACCTTTGCCGACGGTGTGCTCTACGTCTGGAGTGTTGGTGGCCGGCGCTGCCGCCGTCGGAGGCTGCCACCTTGGGCAGGGACACCATCCTTGTTACCGTCGATCCCTTCATCCCCTCATTACGTCTGTATCGTCTGCAGGTCATCTGATTCCGCCATCGGCCATCATTTGAATGTTACCGTCGGAGATGGCGAAGCTTGGCCAAGAAGAGCGCCTAAGTGCGCAATGGTCATCGTGAACTCGTATATCCTGAACATATACTTGGGAGGATGAACGCGACTGCATGAGATTTCGAGAGTTTCCACGTACTCCTTTATTCAATAAATTAATTAATAATATATTTATATTTTTTAAACTCTTACATATAACAACCAACACAAAACGTTAGCCATCGTCTAAACTTCCCCGCTGCTGGGCTGCTCCAAGTCTCTCAGCTATCATCAGCATGGGATCTACCGTCTAAATCAATTTCATGCTCCCAAGTTGCATCAAGCCTCATGGACGGCCATGATTAACCCTTTATGTTTGGAGGGCATTTTTTGTCCAAATACGGCTTGTTGGGGAATACCCACCGACCGACCGACCGATGGCCGGAGGGACCGACCGACCGACCGACTTACGGTCGAAGGGACCGACCGACCGACCGACGGCCGGAGGGACCGACCGACCGACTTACGGTCGAGGGGACCGACCGACCGACTGACGGCCGGAGCGACCGACTGACGGGCGCCATCACCGGCCAATTGACGGCCCATCACCGACTGAGGATATGTCGGGCATACCTTTCCCGACCGACTGAACCCGGAGGTCTGATGGCCGACTCGCGTAAGACTCGCCGACCAACGGAGGGGCCCAACGCCACTCAGCTGGCCACCGACCTAGGGTCGGTCGACTCCTCCGATCGCCGTACAGCCGCCAGAGCTTGTCAGTCCTGACAGCCGCGTGCGGCGCGGCCATCTAGGGACATTGTCCCGCCGTGGGCATTGTCAACCCTGGCGATTTGACAGCCCCACGGCGACATGACACTTTCACGGCGACTCTGACAGTCTACAGTGAGTTGACAGTTCCTCACTTGTCTGCGCCATTAATGACGGCGCCATACCGTGCTCCACTATATAACTCGGGGAAGGCAACAGTGCAAGGGATCCGCTCCCCCCCACTTCTCAACTCCAAAAACACAGGCTCGCTCCTCTCTCCCTCTCTCTCCTCGATCGAGCTCTCTGTCTTCATTTCACTGTTGCCAGTCACCTCTCTGACTTGACCGTCGGAGGGTCCCCGCCGGAGCCGCCTCCGGTCAGTATGGACTTCTCGTTTTTGCAGGCGCACGTTCTCCGGCGATCAGACGACGAGGCGATTGGCGTAACAGATTGGCGCGCCAGGTAGGGGGGCAGAATGACAAAGACAAGAGCCCAACGATCGAGGGTCACCGGGTCGGCGAGGCGCTCTTCCCGCCGGGAAGAGGCCTCCCCGCCACCGTCGGCGGGGAGCCCAGCTCTCCCACCCCGCAGCGACCACGGAGGCGCAGATCGCGGCCATCGTACGGCAGATGACCGTACTGACGGACGCAGTCAAGAGCCTCCAGCAACAACCGACGGCCCGTCCGATGCCTTCCAGGAGCAGCCGCCGACGACCGCGCCGATCCCCGTCACCTCCGCGGAGCGCCCCCAACAACGCTCCCACGGAGAGGAGGAGGGACGGCCAATGGCGCGACGACCGACGGTCCCAGCGCCTCTCCTTCCCTGCTGGAACGGCAAGGAAGGAGAACGACCGCGCACGCCGTCCGCCTCCCTCTCAGAATCTTCTGGAGACTCCACTCCTGGGGTCTCCAGCACGACGAGTGGACGACTACGAGCGCGATTTCGAGGAATCGACCGCCGGCTTGCGCAGTTGCAGGTGGACGGCCAGAAGTCTTCGAATGACGTCGACTTCCAGACCGCCCAACCTCTCTCCCGACTAGTCCTCGACGAGCTGATCCCAGTCGGTTCAAGATGCCACACGTGGAGCCATACGACGGCTCCACCGACCCAGTCGATCACCTCGAGAGCTATAAAGCTCTCATGACGATCCAGGGGCAACCGACGCTCTTTTTTGCATCGGCTTCCCCGCACACTCCGCAAGGCTGTCCAGGGCTGGTATTCTGGTCTTCGATCGAGAAGTATCCACTCCTTCGGGCAGCTCGAGCACTCGTTCGTGGCCCATTCAGCACCAGCGGAAGCCGCCGCGAACGTCGGACAGCCTTTTCTCCCTCAAACAGGGGGAAAATGAGACGCTCCGATACTTCGTGGCGCGATTCAACACAGCCACGCTTGAGGTCGGGACCTCAACGAAGACATGACTATCTCAGCCATGAAGCGGGGCC